>NC_141540.1:46215000-46460000 GCF_021556685.1 Rattus norvegicus
AAAGGGGGTTTTGTAGAGGAGAGTCGAGGTGGAGAGAAATTGGGTGATGTAAAGGAAGGGGAAACTGTAATCGGGATATATTTTTTGAGAAAATAATCTATTTTCAATTAAGAAGGAAAAGTGCCATTTCTTTGATTCAGAGTTTGAAAGAGTGTTTTTGGTTTTGTTGCAGTGTTTGTTTTAATGACATTAATATTTATTAGTCAATCTAGTATGCAGTTTGCATTTCTCAAATAATATGAAAAGTCTTTCATTTTCCTCAGACATTTGGAAGGAGACACTAATAAACCACAGGAAGCAAGTGTTTTGCTCTCCATTCATAGCAAGGAAAGAGTGTAATTTGTCAAGTACAGAAGTCTGGTTGAAGAACTTCTTGCAGATTTGATTAAAGCTTTCAAGAAGTGCTTGTCTTTTGAGAGTGAGAATGAAGAAAAAGCTACCTTTTTAAGGTGATTATTTTTACAAGAAGTTTTATAATTTAATGGGCTAGCCAAATGTTGCCACTCGATAATGCATATAAGTAAAAATCTTATTGCAATGTGAAGAAAGTATGAAAAATATTTTCTGTATAATTTAATTAATAGCCTGTCCAAAGATCAGAGTTCAGAATGTGTGCTGGTGTTTCAATCTCAAATACTCTATATCAAAGACAGACTGCTCAATATATCTTTCATGTAAGAGGTTTATGGGGTCCCTTAATAACTTATCTTGCAGTATAAGACATTCCTGTGTGAAATATCAGGCAATGCTTCATTTCAAATATATGACCGTAGCCCTATATGTTATGCTGTGGTCAGAGATGAAGTGTGCAAGCTACATTCATGGTTTACTTAGCTCCTTTGTAAGTATGAGTAATTATTTATATTGTATCTCTGACCTTGAATTCAGGTTAATGTTTGGCTCTTCAGAGATGACATGGCATGTAACTTGAAAGAAACTATAATAGCTAATATTATAATGCCATTTTAATTTAAAGTTACAACGGCTTCAGTGTTCAGGCAAGAAAAAATGCTAGAATTTATCTAAGGTATTCACCTCAATTAGATACACCATCATCCATTTTCCAATGCAAGCAACTCAAGATATTATTGTAATTCTTCAACTATAATATCAAATTACTGAAAACTCATTGTTTGTTATATCAAACCCTGGCCTTATAAAAGGTATCTTTTGTCTCATGAATCTGATATCCTTTTGATAAATAACTATAATAATAGAATTTAATACTAATTCTTCCAGCAGTACTGAGCAAAACTTCCTTTTGTGATAATGGCTAATTCACACATATTATTTGAAATATTAGAACTGCTGAGTTAGGCATCTTCATCAACATAAAGCCCCAGACAAATTCTTGTAGAATATTTTTACAATTAAAATGGTTTATTTATATTTGTACTCTTGTGCATGTGTGTATATGTATGCAAATTCCTGCATTCCATTCATATATGTTCAGAGAAGAAGAAAATTTGGGGAAATATATTTTCTTCTTCTACCATGTATGTCTTACGGATCAAACTCCGGTTTGACGGCAAGCACAATAAATTTCTGTCCCAGATTCTTTTTGTAAAATGTCATTGTCTGGATTCCAAGTACCCTCTCCATTCTGATGATGCTCTCTCAAATGATGCTTCATTCTATACTCCCCCTTGAGCTGTGTAATTCTTCTCCTAAAATACCAATCCTAGCTTAATATTTAATTATATCTATCTTTTAATTAAGTAGTAATTATGATAAAGAAATTAAAGAAGGTAAAGGTATATGAGTAGCTTCAGGAAGAATGGAGAAAGCTGGAGAATTTTAATAATTATTATACTTTTCTCCATCCTGAATATCAGTTTAGTTCCCAGGGTCCATGTCAAGCTGCTTATAATGATCTCTCACTCAAGGTCCAGATTATCTTGCAGCACTTTTTTTTAATCCACAGGCACCTGTATACATGAGGCATGTATCTGTACCTACATGCTCAGGTATACACATATATTAAAAAATAAATAAACTGGGGCTGGAGAGATGACTAAGCATTCAAGAGCATGGGCTACTCCTCTCGAGAACCTGAACTCACTGACATGGCAGCTCACAACTGTCTGTAACTCAACTTCCAGGGCATCCATTGCACATGGTGCACATATCGGTGCATGTGGACAAAAATAATCAAACACATAAAAACAAAATAAAATAAATAATAAAACATGGTATAGTTAGAAAAGTGGAATGGTCACCTTGAAATAAGATACCATGTTTAAAAAATTGCCTAAATGTACACTATATTTTAAAGCTATATGTTGGCTTTCAGAAATAGAAAAAGAAAAATCTGTTATTTTATCTGGATCAGCCTGATTTGCCTCTTTTCTTCACTACACCTTCCATTGTGTTTGGTTTCATGAAAGTTACAGAACAATTAGTCAGCAGAAGTAAAATTATCAGAGGCCCATTTTTAACCTAAGAATAATCAGGAATACTCAAGGAAACGTAAATTGTGACTGTTGTACAACCATAATTCTATGATAATATGAGAATATGGGAGAACTCTTTTATTCTGTTCTGCTTATTTCTGATTCAATACTATTTACAAATATTTTCCCATTTATTTTTTGGTTGTGAGCCTAGCCTTTAACGGCTGAGCCATCTCTCCAGCCCTATTTTTCCATTTATGAACGAAAATCATACTTGTAACTTAAGATAGCTATGCTTTTCTTACATTCTTAAATGTTTAATTGTGTCTCTAATTCTACATATACATGTGATTTTCACTCATTTATTTAAGAAGTTATTGCATTTTGGATACCATATTATAAATGGAATGCCATTTTGACAGAAACATAATTATATTGTAACTAATCCACTCCCTCCCCTCACCATTTAAATCATTTCTAACGATTAACATTTTGCAATATTATGCCTGTAAAAGTAAACAATTACACTGAAGAAGTACTACTTGTATTCCATTATTTTTGATAGGCAGTTTCACATCCAGTTGTTTCTATATTACTTCATGTGACATAAACATTATTCATGACAGACTCAATGGTAAATTCATTCAGTTGTTAAAATACAACTTTAAACCATGCATGAAATAATTAAGGTAAAATCATTGGATATGTTTATAGACCCTGTTTTCACCTAAATCCAATTAATCACTTTACCTCAGAGTTTCTTCTAGTATTATACTGCAGTGTTTGAGGAAGAAAGAGAATATGATAAATCACAAGTTAAATTACATTAAATCTTTGTGGCTACATCTCTTATCATTGAAAGAACTGAATTATTGAATCATATGGTCTACTTCCTGAAAATTAAAGACAAATAAGACCCTTGCTTATTGTAGTTATTCAAAAGTTATCTAAAAGGTGTTTCAATACATTATTATTTAAAAGAATATATCACTAGGCTCAAGCATAAAACTTTGATGTGGCATGCTTGTTCTTTATTATGGTAACATGATAGACATCTTTTATTCTTTGCCTACCATCATCTTTGAGTTTTATAGTATTGCAACAGTATACTCTTGAATTAGTTAGGGTTTTACTGCTGTGAACAGATACCATGACCAAGGCAACTCTTATAAGGACAACATTTCATTGGGGCTGGCTTACAGGTTCAGAGATTCAGTCCAGTATCATCAAGGCGAGAGCATGGCAGCATCCAGGCAGGCATGGTGCAGGAGGAACAGCGAGTTCTACATCTTCATCTGAAGGCTAATAGAAGACTGGCTTCCAAGCAGCTGGGATGATGGCTTAAGCTCACACCCATAGTGACACATCTACTCCAACAAGGTTGCACCTCCTCATAGTGCCACTTCCTGGGTAAAGCATATAAAAACCAAGTGGAACCAGCCATCTGTTACAGTCAGTAAAGATGCAACGTGTACTTTTTTATAATGCTATGATTAGCTACAGCTGCCAGAGACTCGTGTGTTTGAACAAGTATAGGGGGCCAGTGAGTGGAAAGTGGTGATATTGTGGATGTTATAGTTTGGTGTAACTTCATGTTTCCTGACAAATGATCAAAGTATTGTCAGTAGATAACCACAGAATAGATGCCCAAATATATATTGTTGTTTTGCCCATAACATGAGAGGGAGGCCTTGCCCTACATTACATAGAGGCCAGAAATTGGAACCTGAATAGCCAAGAGACCAAGGCTAGAACAATAAAAAATAGCCAAAAGAAAAAAAATAAATAGAAAAAAAACAGTGAAGATATATCTAATAATATTTTGCTATACTGTGATACTTATCATATATAGATTAGGGCCTTATGCAATTGTAGTCAGAGAACTTCCACCAACAGTAGATGAGGGCAGGTGCAGAGGCACACAACTAAACACTATGCAGAATGAAGGTTCCACTGGGTTCCTCACCAATCCTTCAGGGACTGATGAACCCCTCAGAAGTAGACAAAGAATTCAGGTATCAGAGGGGATAGAGGATGCAAAGAGAACATGACCCACAAAATCAATTAAGTAGGGCTCACGTAGACTAAAACAGAAAACACAGGGATTGCATGAATCTCCAGCAGGTCCTCTGTGTATATGTTGAGGATAATAGCTTGTATTATGCAGGACTCCTAACAGAGGAATCTGTTTCATCTCTAATTCTTTTACCTGATCTCAGGATTCTTTTCCTCCAAATAGTCTCTGGACCATTGGATTGCCTTGTCAAGCCTCGCCGGATTTTGCCTTGTCTTATTGTATCTTGTTTTATTTGTTTAGCTGGTGTCCATTGGAAGCCTGATAATCTCAGAAGAGGAAAAGGAAGAATAGCGGATTTGAGGGAGAGGAAATTCATGTGGTCACTAGGAGATGTGGCAGGAGGGGAAACTGTGGTCAGGCTGTACAGTATGAGAGAAGAATGCATTTATAATTTTAAAAAATCATGAAAAAAGGAACAAAGGAAAGAAAGAAAAAAGACAGAGGGAAAAAGTAAAGGAAAGGAAGAAGGAAGGAAGGAAGGAAGGAAGGAAGGAAGGAAGGAAGGAAGGAAGGAAGAGAGAACATTTAACATGCGGTTCTGGTTTTTTGTTTTTTGGGGTTTTAATTTTTTTTGGATTTTTTTATTTACATGCCAAATTCTATCCCCTTTCCCAGTTTGCCAACTATAACCACCAATCCTATCCCCACTCCTTGTTTTTCTGTGGGGATGTTCCCAGACTGAACAAACCATCCCTTCCCGCCTCCCAGTCCTGACATTCTTCTACATAGTGGGTTCAGCCTTTGTAGGACCAAAGGCCTCTACTCCCATTGGTGCCCAACAAGGTCATCCTCTCCAACATATGCAGCTGGAGCCCTGAGTCAGTCCATGTGAACCCTTTGGATCGTGCTTTAGTCCCTGGGAGCTCTGGTTGGTTGGTATTGTTATTCTTACGGTTCACAAACTGCTTAAGCTACTTCAATCCTTTCTCTAACTCCTCCAATGGGGACCCTGTTCTCATTTGAATGGTTGGCTGCTAGCATTCACCTCTATATTTGTCACGCTCTGGCAGAGACTCTCAGGAGACAGCTATATCAGGTCCCTGTCAGCATGCACTTTCTGGCATCAGCAATATTTTCTGGGTTTGGTGACTGTAAGTATGTGGGCTCAATCTCCAGGTGGTACAGGCTCTAAATGGCCATTCCTTCAGTCTCTGTTCCAAAGATTGCCTCCATATCCCCTCCTATGAATATTTTTGTTCCCCCTTCTAAAAAGAGCTGAAGCATTCGCACTTTGGTCTTCATTCTTCTTGAACTTCATGTGGTCTTTGGATTGTATCTTGTGTAATCTGCGCTTTTGGTCTAAGATACACTTATCAGTGAGTGCATACATACCATGTGTGGGTTCTTTTGTGATTGGGCTACCTCACGTAGGGTGATATTTTCTGGTTCTATCCATCTGCCTATGAATTTCATGAAGTCATTGTTTTTAATAGCTGAGTACTACTTCATTGTGTAATTGTACCACATTTTTTATAGGACATCTGGGTTCTTTTCAGCGTCTGGCTATTATAAATAAGGGTGATATGAACATGGAACACTTGTCCTTGTTATACATTAGAACATTATTTGAGAATATATCTAGAAGTGGTATAGCTGGGTCCCCAGGTAGTATTATGTCCAGTTTTCTGAGGAACCTCCAGACTGATTTTCAGAGTGGTTGTACCAGCTTGCAACCTCACCTACAATAAAAGAGTATTCCTCTTTCTCCACATCCTCTCCAGCATCTGTTGTCACCTGAGTTTTTGATCATGGCCATTCTGACTGGTGGAAGGTGGAATCTTAGGGTTCATTGATTTGCATTTCCCAGGTGAATAAGGGTGTTGAACATTTCTTTAGTTACTTCACAGTCATTCGACATTCCGCAGCTGAAAATTCTTTGCTTAGCTATGTACACAATTTTTGATAGGGTTATTTGATTCTCTAATTTCTTGAGTTCTTTTATTCAAATAATATATTGGATACTAGCCCTCTATCAGATGTAGGCTTAGTGAAGATCTTTTCCCAATCCGTTGGTTGCCGTTTTGGACTAATGACAATTTCCTTTGCCTTACAGAAACTTTACAATTTTATGAGGTCCCATTTGCAGATTCTTGACCTGAGAGCATAAGCCAATTGTGTTCAGTTTACGAAATTTTCCCCAATTCCCATGTGTTCGAGATTCTTCCTCACGTTTTCTTCTATTAGTTTGAGTGTATCTGGTTTTATGTAGAGGTCCTTGATCCACTTGGACTTGAGCTTTGTACAGGGTGATAAGCATGGGTCGATTTGCCTTCTTCTACATGCTGACCTCCAGTTAAACCCACACCATTTGTTGAAAACCTTTTTCCACTGGATGGCTTTAGCTCCTTTGTCAAAAATCAAGTGAGCATAGGTGTGTGGGTTTATTTCTGAGTCTTACTTCTATTCCATCAATCCACCTGCCTCTCTCTTTACCAATTCCACATAGTTTTTATCACTATTGCTCTGAAATACAGCTTGAGTTCAGGGATGGTGATACCCCAGAAGTCCCTTTATTGTTGAGGATCATGTATGCTATTCTGGGTTTTTTCTTATTCCAAATGAATTTTCAAATTGCTCTTTCTACCTCTATAAAGAATTAAGAATTTTGATGGGGATTGCACTGAACCTGTAGATTGCTTTTGGCAAGATGGCCATTTTAATATATTAATCCTTCCAATCCAATAACATGGGAGATCTTCCCATCTTCTGAAAATTTCAATTTCTTTCTTCAGAGACTTGAAATTCTTGTCACACAGATCTTGTACTTGCTTGGTTCGAGTCACACTGAGATGTTTTATATTATTTGAACTGTTGTGAAGGGTGTCATTTCCCTAATTTGTTCTCAGCCTGATTATCATTTGAGTAGAGGAAGACTGCTGTTTTGTTTGAGTTAATTTCATATCCAGCCACTTTGTTGAAGTTGTTTATCAGGTGTAGTAGTTTTTTGGTGGAACTTTTGGTGGTCACCTAAGTATACTATCATATCATCTGCAAACTGTGATATTTTGACGTCTTTCTTTCCATTTTATATCCCTTTGGCCTCCTTTTGTTTTCTGATTGCTTTGGCTAGGATTTTGAGTACTATATTGAATCGGGAGGGAGGGAGTGGGCAGTCTTGTCTAGTCCCTGATTTTAGTGGGATTGCTTTAAAATTCTCTCCATTTAGTTTGATGTTGACTACTCATTGGCTGTATATTGCTTTTATTATATTTAGGCATGGGCCTTGAATTGCTGACCTTTCCAAGACTTTTAACATGAAGTGGTGTTGAATTTTGTCAAATGCTTTCTCAGCATCTAATGAGACACACGTGTGTTTTTTTTCCCTCTGAATTTGTTTATGGATTTATGTTCACGGATTTCCACATATTGAACTATCCCTGCATCCCTGGACTAAAGCCTACTTGATCATTTTGGATGATCGTTTTGATGTGTTCTTGTATTTCGTTTGCAAGAATTTTATTGAATGTTTTTGTGTTGATATTTGTAAGTGAAATTGGTCTGATGTTTTCTTTCTTTTTTGGAATCTTGTGCAGTTTAGGTATAAGCATAATTTTTCTCTCATAAAAGAAATTGAGTAGTGTTCCTTCTGTTTCTATTTTGTGGAATTGTTTGGCCAGTAGGGTGATTAGGTCTTTTATGAAGGGCTGATAGAATTCTGCAATACATCCATCTGTTTCCAGGACTCACTTGGGTTGGGGGACTTTTAAAAACTGCTTCAATTTCTTTTGGAGCTATGGGACGGTTTACATGGTTTATCTGATCCTGATTTAACATTGGTACCTGGTGTCTGTCCAGAAAATTGTCCATTTCATCCATATTTTTGTTGAATATAGGTTTTCGTAGTAGGATCTGAAGATTTTTGTATTTGCTCAGATTCTGTCGTTATGTCTACCTTTTCATTTCTTACTGTTAGTTTGGATACTGTCTCTCTTCCCTCTAGATAGTTTGGCTAATGATTTATCAATCTTTTTTATTTTCTCAAAGAACCAGCTCCTGGTTTTGTTGATTCTTTGTATCGTTCTTTTTCTTTCAACTTGGTTGATTTCAGCCCTGCATTTGATTATTTCCTGCCATCAACTCTTCTTGGGTGTATTTGCTTCTTTTTGTTCTAGAGCTTTTAGGTGTGCTGTCAAGCTGCTAGTGGATGCTCTCTCAAGTTTCTTTTTTGAGTCACTCAGAGCTATGAGTTTCCCTCTTATTAGATCTGCTTTCATTGTGTCCCACAATTTTTGGTATGCTGTGCCTTCATTTTCATTAAATTCTAAAAAGTATTTAATTTCTTTTTATATTTCTAACTTGACCAATGAGTAGAGCCGTGTTCAACTTCCATATGTATGTGGGCTTCCTGTTGTTTTTGTTGTTATTGAAGACCAGCCTTAGTCTATGGTGATCTGATATGATGCATTGGATTATTTCAATCTTCTTGTATCTGTTAAGGCCTCTTTTGTGACTGATTATATGGTCAGTTTTGTAGATGGTACCACGAGGTTCTGTGAAGGAGGCATATTCTTTTGTTTTAGATGAAGTCTTATATAGATATCTGTTAAATCCAATTGGTTCATAACTTTGTTTGTTTCTCTGTGTCTCTGTTTAGTTTCTGATTCCCTGATCTGTCCATTGCTAAGAGTGGGGTGTTGAAGTCTCCCACTATTATTGTTTGGGGTGCAATGTACACTTTGAGTTTTAGTAAGGTTCCTTTTATGAATGTATGTGCCCTTGCATTTGAAGCATAGATATTCAGGATTGAGAGTTCATCTTGGTGGATTTTTTCTTTGATGAAAATGAAGTGTCCTCCCTTAACTTTTTGGATAACATTTGGTTGAAAGATGATTTTATTCTATATTAAATGTCTACTCCAGTATTTTTTTTTGAGACTATTTTCTTGGAAAATTTTTTCCAGGCTTTTTCTCTGAGGTAGTGTCTGTCTTTGCCACTGAAGTGTGTTTCCTGTATGTAGCAAAATACTGGGTCCTCTTTATGTATTCTTTCTGTTAGTTTATGTCTTTTTATTAGGGAATTGAGTCCATTGATGCTAAGAGATATTAAAAAATAGTGAGTGTTGTTTTCTGTTTTTGTTGTTCAAGGTGTTTGTGTGGCTGTCTTCTTTTGGTTTTTTTTGCAAGTAGATTACTTTCTTTCTTTCTTTAGGTTGTAGTTTCCATCCTTGTGTTGGGGTTTTCCATCTGTTATCCTTTGTAGGGCTGGATTTGTGGAGAGAAATTGTGTAAATTTGGTTTTGTCATGAAATATCTTGGTTTCTCCATCAATATTAATTGAGTTTTGCTAGATATAGTAGCCTGGGCTGGCATTTGTGTTCTCTTAGTGTCTGTGTGACATCTGCCCAGGATCTTTTGACTTTCATAGTCTCTGCTGAGAAGTCTGGTGGGATTCTGATAGGTCTGCCTTTATATGTTACTTGACCTTTTTCCCTTACTGCTTTTAATATTCTTTCTTTGTTTTGTGTATTTGGTGTTTTGACTATTATGTGACGAGAGGAGTTTCTTTTCTGGTCCAATCTATTTGGAGTTCTATAGGCTTCTTGTATGTTTATGGGCATCTCTTTCTTTAGGTTAGGGAAGTTTTCTTCTATGATTTTGTTGAAGATATTTACTGGTCCTTTGAGCTGGGAGTCTTCACTGACTTCTATACCTATTATCCTTAGGTTTGGTCTTCTCATTGAGTCCTGGATTTCCTGTATGTTTTGGACCAGTAGCTTTTTCCATTTTACATTTTCTTTGACCGTTGTATTGATGATTTCTATGAAATCTTCTACTCCTGAGATTCTCTCTTCTATCTCTTGTATTCTGTTTGTGATGCTTCAGTCTATGACTCCTGATCTCTCTCCTAGGTTTTGTATCTCTAGGTTTGTCTCCCTTTGTGATTCTTTTATTGTTTCTATTTCCATTTTAGATTATGGATGCTTTTTTTCAAATTTTTTACCTGTTTGACTGTGTTTTCCTTCAATTCCTTAAGGGATTTTTATGTTTTCTCTTTAAGGGCTTCTACTTGTTTACCTGTATTGTCCTGTATTTCTTCAAGGGAGTTATTTATGTCCTTCTTAAAATCCTCTATTATAATCATGAGATGTGATTTTAAGTGGCTTTTCTAGTGTGTTTGGATATCCAGTATTTGCTGCCTTGGTGGGAGAACTGACTCAGATGATGCTATGTATTTCAGGATTCTATTGCTTAGGTTCCTGATCTTTCCTCTTGCCATCTGGTTGTCTCTGGTGTTAACTGGTCTTGCTGTCTCTTACAGTGTCTTGACCCTCCTGTAAGTCTGTGTGTCAGCACTACTAGAGACTACCTTTCTCCCAGTGGGATCTGGGTACAGAGAACTGTGTCACAGGTTCAGCTCCGAGATCAGGCAGGAAGCAGAAAAATTCCGTCCCAGAATGTGTCTTGGTTCCTGTGTCCAGAGGGATCCAGGTGGGTTCCTTTTGGGGCATGAATGTGAACAGAAGTGGTGGACTCCCATGAGTTCCCAGAATTTTCTGCTCTTCTCACGATCTAGCTCTTTCCCCCACAAGATTGCCCTGGTTCAGTTCCTCACACAGGTGGAAACTGGAAGTGAGTCTCTGTTTTATAATTGAGAATCTATGTTCACAGAGCATAATGTACATAAATCCAACTGCACGTATCCTATACGGCTGAGGAGCATTTCATACTATGGTACTGAGAAAACTTAAAATTCTGAAATATTTAAATTTTATTTCAGTCTTATTGATATGAATAGTGATTTGTCATTTTTATTTAGGCAGTGCACACATTTAATCAGTTGGATATTCCCAATAAGACAAGAAAGACAGATTCAGAAAGTCAATGTGAACAGCAATTTTAACTCACATTACTGCCAAAGCCAATAGATTAAATAGAAAGTTTTTTATAAATTGTCTTCATTACTCAGATTATAGAGAATTATAATTTCCGATCAACCGTAAGAGGCACATAGTACCAGAAAATGGAGATTACTGGCCAAAAAGCATAACTCTCCTAAAATATTTTAGTGTTCTTGTGATGAGAGATTTAACAGACTGAAGGAAATGGATAGTTGACTCTGAATAGTAGGAAGGACATTCAGCTACTCATGATAGACAGTTCATCCTCATAGAAACTCCTAATGTTTCCTTTTATCTATTATAAACATACATAACAACCAAATTAAAGTATCCCACGAGTTGAAGATTTGAGTGACATCACTGGGTCAGGGCTTGCCAGTCAATGATGTCACATATTTAGGAAGGATGCTGGAAGAAGATACTGAGTATCCATTATAAAGTGGAAACTGTCCTCAGACATAAAGAATGTTAATCCCATTTACATTTGTCATCCAGTTCCCAGTAGAAGCTGTAATAGAACTATTTCTTGTACCTTCAGAAGTAAGTGGATTTGTGTGTACTTCAGGAGTAATACATGCATCTCCCAAATGCGGTCCAGAGAACTTATTAAATAGTATAACTGAATGGCAGTATCAGCAGCCTTCCCTTTCCTTTGTAATCCAGAATTTTAAAAGACTGTTTACTCAGTCTTGGCAGAGCTATTAGTTGATTATTAAACATAGTGTGTCCTTCTTCTGAAAAGTATTTTTGTCTGTAGAAGAATTGAGACAATTCTTGCCTCTTGGCTATCTTGCCACAATTGAAGAAACTCCATTAATGTTCAATTTCTTCTCTGTACCAAGAAAGGGGTATTGTCAGGTACCGATATGTCTGTATTCAAATGATCTTTAATAATGAGATAGCCTCAAATGTTGTATTCTGTGGACTTCTGATGCCTTTGAAGACTATCCATCTATGCAAATATAACTGAACTGTCAAGCTTTTACTACTCCCAGCCATTTCGAATTGAAATGTCTCAAAAACATCCTTTTACAATTAACTCAGTCCCATGAGTTTGTTTTCTGGTCCTTAACTCATATTGCTCAACCATCTAAAAACAGTTTGTTATAGCAATTATAGAAGGACAACATCTAAGCTTTGTATTCTTAAATGTGTTGTATAGGCACAATGTCTGTCTAAGACTAACAATATTTTTAAATTATTATTCTTTAATCATTTTTTAAAATTTTTATTAGATATATTTCTTTACTTACAATTCAAAGGTTATTCCCCTTCCCAGTTTCCTGTCCATAAGTCCCCATTCCCTCCCCTCCTCCTCCCCATACAGGTATTCCCTCTATACACCCCCCTTACTGCCCCCCACATATTCCCCTGCACTGGGGGGTCCAACCATGGAAGGACCAAGGGCTTCCCCTTCCACTGGTGCCCCAACAAGGCTATTCTCTGCTACATATGCAGTTGGATCCCTGGGTCAGTCCATGAATAGTCTTCCGGTAGTGGTTTAGTCCCTGGAAGCTCTGGTTGGTTGGCATTGTTGTTCTTATGTGGTCACAAGCCCCTTCAAGCTCTATCAATACTACCTCTAATTCCCCCCTAGGGGATCCTATTCTCAGTTCACTGGTTTGCTGGTAGCATTGACCTCTTAATTGGACATTCTTTAATCATTTTTACAGACCGGTAATTATTTATTTTTGTAATCTGCCCTCTGACTGTTCCTCATCCCATTCCTCCTCTACCATTTCCAGGATGATGTCTGCAACCCTCACTCCCATACCACCAGACAGTACCTCCCAATTCCCTGGTCTTCAAGTCTTTTGAGGGTTAGATGCATCTTCTCTGAGTCCAGACCCAGCATTTCCTCCGCTGTATATGTGTCGGGGCTTCATATTAGCTGGTGTATGCTGCCTGTTTGGTGGCTCAGTGTCTGAGAGAATTGGGGGTTCAGTTTAGTTGAGAATGCTGATCTTCCTCTGGGATCATCCTCCTTCTCAACTTCTTTCATCTTTTCCCTAATTGGTCCCTGACTTCTGTCCATTGGTTGGGTGTAAGTACCTTCATTTGAGTCTTTCAACTGCTTATTGGGCCTGTAGGAGGGCAGCCATGTTAGGGTGGGCTTCACGCAAAGAAGTAGATGACAAACAGAAAACAAACTCAGTGGCATCTTTGGACAATGTTACCTCTTATATTGTGTCAGGATTTGTATTTTCATTTTAATATTTTTATGCATTCTGTTTTATTATCTATCTATGGTTTTATACCTTTTATTTCCCTTGCAGGTCATTTGCTTCTATATTATGGGTTCCAGGTTTTTGTTTATTTATATTCCCTAGTATGTGCTGTGGTCCATGATCATAATAGTTAATTTTTCAAATATTTTTAAGTTAATTGTGCTTTTTTCTCCATAACTATTATATTACAAAAAGGTGAATGGCTAGAATAAATAAAATAGAATAAAGATATCATGATAACTTCTGTTAACTTTAGATGAAGCTTACTTATAAAACTTATTAATATAAGCACAACACATTGGCTAAGTTTTCAGGTAAATCAGAAAACATTGAAACATCCAGCCACACCCGCGGATCCCGGCCCGCAGCAGCTCTCTGCTCCCAGACCCGGTGAGAGAGAGACCCAACCGCCTGGTCAGGTGGGCACTCCTGAGGCTGCAGAGCGGAAGAGACCACCAACACTGCTCACCCCTGCCCACATCCCTGGCCCAAGAGGAAACTGTATAAGGCCTCTGGGCTCCCGTGGGGGAGGGCCCAGGAGCGGCAGGACACCTGCCTGAGACACCCCCTGAACCTGAAAGAAACAGACCGGATAAACAGTTCTCTGCACCCAAATCCCGTGGGAGGGAGAGCTAAACCTTCAGAGAGGCAGACAAGCCTGGGAAACCAGAAGAGACTGCTCCCTGCACACACATCTCGGACGCCAGAGGAAAAAGCCAAAGACCATCTGGAACCCTGGTGCACTGAAGCTCCAGGAAGGGGCGGCACAGGTCTTCCTGGTTGCTGCCGCTGCAGAGAGCCCCTGGGCAGCACCCCACGAGCGAACCTGAGCCTCGGGACCACAGGTAAGACCAAATTTTCTGCTGCAAGAAAGCTGCCTGGTGAACTCAAGACACAGGCCCACAGGAACAGCTGAAGACCTGTAGAGAGGAAAAACTACACGCCCGAAGCAGAACACTCTGTCCCCATAACTGACTGAAAGAGAGGAAAACAGGTCTACAGCACTCCTGACACACAGGCTTATACGACAGTCTAGCCACTGTCAGAAAAGCAGAACAAAGTAACACTAGAGATAATCTGATGGCGAGAGGCAAGCACAGGAACCCAAGCAACAGAAACCAAGACTAAATGCCATCATCGGAGCCCAATTCTCCCACCAAAACAAACATGGAATATCCAAACACACCAGAAAAGCAAGATCTAGTTTCAAAATCATATTTGATCATGATGCTGGAGGACTTCAAGAAAGACATGAACACACTTAGGGAAACACAGGAAAACATTAATAAACAAGTAAAAGCCTACAGAGAGGAATCGCAAAAATCCCTGAAAGAATTCCAGGAAAACACAATCAAACAGTTGAAGGAATTAAAAATGGAAATAGAAGCAATCAAGAAAGAACACATGGAAACAACCCTGGATATAGAAAACCAAAAGAAGAGACAAGGAGCTGTAGATACAAGCTTCAACAACAGAATACAAGAGATGGAAGAGAGAATCTCAGGAGCAGAAGATTCCATAGAAATCATTGACTCAACTGTCAAAGATAATGTAAAGCGGAAAAAGCTACTGGTCCAAAACATACAGGAAATCCAGGACTCAATGAGAAGATCAAACCTAAGGATAATAGGTATAGAAGAGAGTGAAGACTCCCAGCTCAAAGGACCAGTAAATATCTTCAACAAAATCATAGAAGAAAACTTCCCTAACCTAAAAAAAGAGATACCCATAGACATACAAGAAGCCTACAGAACTCCAAATAGATTGGACCAGAAAAGAAACACCTCCCGTCACATAATTGTCAAAACACCAAACGCACAAAATAAAGAAAGAATATTAAAAGCAGTAAGGGAAAAAGGTCAAGTAACATATAAAGGGAGACCTATCAGAATCACACCAGACTTCTCGCCAGAAACTATGAAGGCCAGAAGATCCTGGACTGATGTCATACAGACCCTAAGAGAACACAAATGCCAGCCCAGGTTACTGTATCCAGCAAAACTCTCAATTAACATTGATGGAGAAACCAAGATATTCCATGACAAAACCAAATTTACACAATATCTTTCTACAAATCCAGCACTACAAAGGATAATAAATGGTAAAGCCCAACATAAGGAGGCAAGCTATACCCTACAAGAAGCAAGAAACTAATCGTCTTGGCAACAAAACAAAGAGAATGAAAGCACACAAACATAACCTCACATCCAAATATGAATATAAAGGGAAAAAATAATCACTATTCCTTAATATCTCTCAATATCAATGGCCTCAACTCCCCAATAAAAAGACATAGATTAACAAACTGGATACGCAACGAGGACCCTGCATTCTGCTGCCTACAGGAAACACACCTCAGAGACAAAGACAGACACTACCTCAGAGTGAAAGGCTGGAAAACAACTTTCCAAGCAAATGGTCAGAAGAAGCAAGCTGGAGTAGCCATTCTAATATCAAATAAAATCAATTTTCAACTAAAAGTCATCAAAAAAGATAAGGAAGGACACTTCATATTCATCAAAGGAAAAATCCACCAAGATGAACTCTCAATCCTAAATATCTATGCCCCAAATACAAGGGCACCTACATACGTAAAAGAAACCTTACTAAAGCTCAAAACACACAGTGCACCTCACACAATAATAGTGGGAGATTTCAACACCCCACTCTCATCAATGGACAGATCATGGAAACAGAAATTAAACAGTGATGTCGACAGACTAAGAGAAGTCATGAGCCAAATGGACTTAACGGACATTTATAGAACATTTTATCCTAAAGCAAAAGGATATACCTTCTTCTCGGCTCCTCATGGTACTTTCTCCAAAATTGACCATATAATTGGTCAAAAAACGGGCCTCAACAGGTACAGAAAGATAGAAATAATCCCATGCGTGCTATCGGACCACCACAGCCTAAGACTGGTCTTCAATAACAGTAAGGGAAGAATGCCCACATATACGTGGAAATTGAACAATGCTCTACTCAATGATAACCTGGTCAAGGAAGAAATAAATAAAGAAATTAAAAACTTTTTAGAATTTAATGAAAATGAAGATACAACATACTCAAACTTATGGGACACAATGAAAGCTGTGCTAAGAGGAAAACTCATAGCGCTGAGTGCCTGCAGAAAGAAACAGGAAAGAGCATATGTCAGCAGCTTGACAGCACACCTAAAAGCTCTAGAACAAAAAGAAGCAAATACACCCAGGAGGAGTAGAAGGCAGGAAATTATCAAACTCAGAGCTGAAATCAACCAAGTAGAAACAAAAAGGACCATAGAAAGAATCAACAAAACCAAAAGTTGGTTCTTTGAGAAAATCAACAAGATAGATAAACCCTTAGCCAGACTAACGAGAGGACACAGAGAGTGCGTCCAAATTAACAAAATCAGAAATGAAAAGGGAGACATAACCACAGATTCAGAGGAAATTCAAAAAATCATCAGACCTTACTATAAAAACCTATATTCAACAAAATTTGAAAATCTTCAGGAAATGGACAATTTCCTAGACAGATACCAGGTATCGAAGTAAAATCAGGAACAGATAAACCAGTTAAACAACCCCATAACTCCTAAGGAAATAGAAGCAGTCATTAAAGGTCTCCCAACCAAAAAGAGCCCAGGTCCAGACGGGTTTAGTGCAGAATTCTATCAAACCTTCATAGAAGACCTCATACCAATATTATCCAAACTATTCCACAAAATTGAAACAGATGGAGCCCTACCGAATTCCGTCTACGAAGCCACAATTACTCTTATACCTAAACCACACAAAGACACAACAAAGAAAGAAAACTTCAGACCAATTTCCCTTATGAATATCGACGCAAAAATACTCAATAAAATTCTGGCAAACCGAATTCAAGAGCACATCAAAACAATCATCCACCATGATCAAGTAGGCTTCATCCCAGGCATGCAAGGATGGTTTAATATATGATGGTTTAATGATCCATTATATAAACAATTTGAAAGAACAGAACCACATGATCATTTCATTAGATGCTGAGAAAGCATTTGACAAAATTCAACACCCCTTCATGATAAAAGTCCTGGAAAGAATAGGAATTCAAGGCCCATACCTAAACATAGTAAAAGCCATATACAGCAAACCAGTTGCTAACATTAAACTAACTGGAGAGAAACTTGAAGCAATCCCACTAAAATCAGGGACTAGACAAGGCTGCCCACTCTCTCCCTACTTATTCAATATAGTTCTTGAAGTTCTAGCCAGAGCAATCAGACAACAAAAGGAGATCAAGGGGATACAGATCAGAAAAGAAGAGGTCAAAATATCACTTTTTGCAGATGACATGATAGTATATTGAAGTGATCCCAAAAGTTCCACCAGAGAACTACTAAAGCTGATAAACAACTTCAGCAAAGTGGCTGGGTATAAAATTAACTCAAATAAATCAGTTGCTTTCCTCTATACAAAAGAGAAACAAGCCGAGAAAGAAATTAGGGAAACGACACCCTTCATAATAGACCCAAATAATATAAAGTACCTTGGTGTGACTTTAACCAAGCAAGTAAAAGATCTGTACAATAAGAACTTCAAGACACTGAGGAAAGAAATTGAAGAAGACCTCAGAAGATGGAAAGATCTCCCATGCTCATGGATTGGCAGGATTAATATAGTAAAAATGGCCATTTTACCAAAAGCAATCTACAGATTCAATGCAATCCCCATCAAAATACCAATCCAATTCTTCAAAGAGTTAGACAGAACAATTTGCAAATTCATCTGGAATAACAAAAAACCCAGGATACCTAAAGCTATCCTCAACAATAAAAGGACTTCGGGGGAATCACTATCCCTGAACTCAAGCAGTATTACAGAGCAATAGTGATAAAAACTGCATGGTATTGGTACAGAGACAGACAGATAGACCAATGGAATAGAATTGAAGACCCAGAAATGAACCCACACACCTATGGTCACTTGATTTTTGACAAAGGAGACAAAACCATCCAATGGAAAAAAGATAGCATTTTCAGCAAATGGTGCTGGTTCAACTGGAGAGCAACATGTAGAAGAATGCAGATCGATCCATGCTTATCACCCTGTACAAAGCTTAAGTCCAAGTGGATCAAGGACCTCCACATCAAACCAGACACACTCAAACTAATAGAAGAATAACTAGGGAAACATCTGGAACACATGGGCACTGGAAAAAATTTCCTGAACAAAACACCAATGGCTTATGCTCTAAGATCAAGAATCGACAAATAGGATCTCATAAAACTGCAAAGCTTCTGTAAGGCAAAGGACACTGTGGTTAGGAGAAAACGACAACCAACAGATTGGGAAAAGATCTTTACCAATCCTATAACAGATAGAGGCCTTATATCCAAAATATACAAAGAACTCAAGAAGTTAGACCGCAGGGAAACAAATAACCCTATTAAAAAATGGGGTTCAGAGCTAAACAAAGAATTCACAGCTGAGGAATGCCGAATGGCTGAGAAACACCTAAAGAAATGTTCAACATCTTTAGTCATAAGGGAAATGCAAATCAAAACAACCCTGAGATTTCACCTCACACCAGTGCGATTGGCTAAGATCAAAAACTCAGGTGACAGCAGATGCTGGCGAGGATGTGGAGAAAGAGGAACACTCCTCCATTGTTGGTGGGATTGCAGACTGGTAAAACCATTCTGGAAATCAGTCTGGAGGTTCCTCAGAAAATTGGACATTGAACTGCCTGAGGATCCAGCTATACCTCTCTTGGGCATATACCCAAAAGATGCCTCAACATATAAAAGAGACACGTGCTCCACTATGTTCATCGCAGCCTTATTTATAATAGCCAGGAAATGGAAAGAACCCAGATGCCCTTCAACAGAGGAATGGATACAGAAAATGTGGTACATCTACACAATGGAATATTACTCAGCTATCAAAAACAACGAGTTTATGAAATTCGTAGGCAAATGGTTGGAACTGGAAAATATCATCCTGAGTGAGCTAACCCATTCACAGAAAGACATACATGGTATGCACTCATTGATAAGTGGCTATTAGCCCAAATGCTTGAATTACCCTAGATCCCTAGAACAAACGAAACTCAAGATGGATGATCAAAATGTGAATGCTTCACTCCTTCTCTAAATGAGGAAAAAGAATACCCTTGGCAGGGAAGGGAGAGGCAAAGATTAAAACAGTGACTTAAGGAACACCCATTCAGAGCCTGCCCCACATGTGGCCCATACATATACAGCCACCCAATTAGACAAGATGGATGAAGCAAAGAAGTGCAGACTGACAGGAGCCGGATGTAGATCGCTCCTGAGAGACACAGCCAGAATACAGCAAATACAGAGGCGAATGCCAGCCACAAACCACTGAACTGAGAATAGGTCCTCTATTGAAGGAATCAGAGAAAGAACTGGAAGAGCTTGAAGGGGCTCGAGACCCCAAAAGTACAACAATGCCAAACAACCAGAGCTTATTGGGACTAAGCCACTACCTAAAGACTATACATGGACTGACCCTGGACTCTGACCCCATAGGTAGCAATGAATATCCTAGTAAGAGCACCAGTGGAAGGGGAAGCCCTGGGTCCTTCTAAGACTGAACCCCCAGTGAACTAGTCTATGGGGGGAGGGCGGCAATGGGGGGAGTGTTGGGAGGGGAACACCCATAAGGAAGGGGAGGGGGGAGGGGGATGTTTGCCCGGAAACCGGGAAAGGGAATAACACTCGAGATGTATATAAGAAATACTCAAGTTAATAAAAAAAAAAAAAAGAAACATCCAATTTGCCAAATGAACTGAGTATTCTGTCTCTCAGTTATGGTACCACTCAGTCATTTCCTAATCACTAATATATTTTAGCAGTAGGTACAAATGTTTAGGTAAAAAGGACGATATACAATACAATACTAAAATGTGATGTATTTATGCATATATATATATATATATATATATATTGCAATGTCCTCTTGATAAACTTAACACATCACTCACTGTATGTGGAGAAGTTTAGCAACAATCTAACAGGCTAGACCCTACCAAATGAGAAATGTTGATTCCAACACAGCTACCTACCCTTTGACCTACAACAATGACATGCCTAAAAGGAATTCCAGTATACATACATGCATACATACATACATACATACATGTACATACATACATACACGTGGGGGTGTGTATTAGAATACATTGAACCATTGGCAACAAAATAGTTTAATAAAATATAATTTAAAATGCTATACCTTTTCCAATATTATATTAATTAGTTGAATTTACATTTCAAATGTTATCCCTTTCCCTGGTTTTCTCTCCGAAAAGACCCATCCCATCTCCGAAGCCCCTGCCTCCAAGAGGGTACTCCCCCACCAATCCACCCACTCCCTACCACCTTCCTGTCCTAGCATTCCCCTACACTGGGGTATTGAACATTCACAGGACCAAGGGCCTTTCCTCCCATTGATGTCTGACAAGGCCCACCCTCTGCTACAGAAAAGGTTGGTGGTTTAGTCCATGGAAGCTCTGGGGTGTGTGATTGGTTGATATTGTTTTTCTTCCTATGGGGTTGCAAACCCCCTACTAACTCTAACTTCTCCATTGGGGACCCTGTTCTCAGTCCAATGGTTGGCTGCAAGCATCTGCCTCTGTATTTGTCATGTTCTGGCAGAGTCTCTCAGGAGACAGCTATATTAGGCTACTATTTTTACTTCTAAAATATTTCAATATATGCCCTTGAAATCTGGTGTAAACTAATTCAAGAAAAGTCATTAAAATAATGGATGCCATCAGTTCTAACTTCTCTTCTAGCTACACCTTGTAAAGGCATAGATCTCTATTCTTTTCTTGGGACATTGTGATGAAAACAATGTTAACTTAGCCCAGAGATTTCCTCAAATAAAATTATATGTTAAAATTTCTTAAGTATTTTATCAAAGATATTGTTTTGGACATTCTTATATCTGTAAGTGATATAGATTCTTATAGCAAACTGCATCAAGCTTTGCATTTGCTTGTATTTTTTAAAAAGTATCCAATGACTCATGTTCATAATACATAATGTATAGTATAATATTAATGAAGAATATAGTGAAAAGCTATTTATGATATTTTAATCTACCCATCATTTCATTATATGACTGATTGTTAAATTTGACTACTGCTTGATATTGAAGACTTTTAAATGATTAATATATCTCTACTTTAACTCATGAAAGGGGTTACAGCATTACTTGATTATAAAATTTAGCTATATTTTGTTTACATCTATATTGAAGGTTCTGTTTATAATTAATGCAGACTGTCATAAGTATTTTTAACAAAATGTCAGAACATTAGTATCATGTCCCATTTTAATTAAATAAACTACGATTAACTATTTAAGCATGAATGACAGGTAATGTAATTCCCATGATTCATATGAGATTATTATTATTAATCTGTGGGAAAGAACACCCATCATGCTATTTGACCTTATTTTTAGCAAAACAAAACCCCACTATTTGTATCCATCAAGGTTTCCTTGCTACAAAAACAATAGAATATTATTTGGACTTTCAGTGTCCAGATTGTTAAATTTTCATTTACTAAAATGCATTCTGAGCAATGTGTTCCATGGCCCTGCTTATACTTACACTGAGCCTTATTATCTCCCCCATTCTGGAATGTTGTTTTTCATCTCAGTGGCAAAGAAACAACAGTAGTTGTTGCAACACCGAAACATGAGTGAAAATACTTCAACTAACCATGTAACTGGCAGTCCTATTTACAGGGGCCCATGTGCATGCTGTGAGGGATAATTGCACTCCCTTAGAGCACTCCTAGGCTGAGGGCTTTCCTCCAGGGACTCAGAGACACTGGAGATGGTTGTATTTATGAATGTCTTTTTAATCATAAAGATACCAAGAAATTAGAAAAGATACATTTAAAAAGTTTAAAAATTTAGGGCCAAACCAACTCAAGCCTTTCTTAGTAGGGTCACACAATATTAATTCATTAAGCCATGACTTATAACACTGTATATAAACAACTTAGTATGCCAGAGAAGGCCAGTAGAGACGTTTTAAAAGTCTGTTATTCTTCCATGACTTATGGTGAATCAGACAGGCCATGATACTTTCATGATGGAAATAATAGTAATAAAGAAATGCTAGTAACATTAGTCCAGTATTTATAAGTCAAATGTTGGTAAGAAGCTAATCTGGCAATGTAAAATTCCCAGGTTGTTTAAAATAATACTACAAATAGAAACATAAAAAGGTATCATTTTCAAAATATAACATCACATAAATTAACACCTTAGAGGAGAATGAGATAACGAAATATGTTATCATCATAGGTCTTAAAGTACCATTAAATATTCATTTCCTAGAATCTTTTGGGTAAAAGTAACATGAACCGATAGCATGTTAATTTTAAAAAGAATTAGCAAATTTTATGCTCAAATACCATTTAATTGTAAGCGGCAAGAGGCATGTATCCAACAAATAACAAACTTGGGAAGAAGTCGTCCATAGCCTAAAATGTTGTCTAATATCGTGTTGACTAAAGCTCTAGTCTTCATGAAAATCTCTGCCCTTTAAAGCAGTCACAATGACAATGCACTGTTCTTATGATTACAAATGGGAAAATATACATTTGAAATTATAGATAATTTAAGGCACTGGGAGATGACTGAATAGTTAGGAGCACACAGTAGTTTTGTAGAGGACCTGAGCTTGTTTCTCAGGACTGAACTCAGGATGCCCAAAACCATCTGCAACTATAACTCTGGGAAATATGATGTTCTTATGTTCTTTCTGGATAATGGGAGAAACTCATGAACATATCCCCCTAAACATATACATAATTAAAAACTTAAAAACTTGTACAAAGTACAAACATAAAAAACAGACATATAAACAAAAATATAAATAAAAATTTGAAAAAGAAAAGGTAGCAGTTGAAAACAGAGAAGATAATAAATACAGACTTCAACATTATCACAATTAAGATACAATTATGAACTGTATGTGATTAGCAAGCCTTCAGTTCTAGTACTTGATATTTTGAAGCCTGAGGAACAAGAGTTCAAGGCCCGACTGGGAATTATAATTCTATAAATATAACTATAATTATGAAGCTGAAATAGTATTGCTATGGGGAGACACTGTCTCAAAAGTATGGTAATATGCTTTATGTGGATTATGGGATATTGGTAATTAGAATATGCATTTAGAAAAAATATGATACAGGGTTTATCCATGCACTGAATTCATCAAGTAATCCAGGACCACCTTGAAATTACAGACATATGTATGCTTCTGCCTCCTAAGTCTTGGATTGAAAGTGGGAATCACCATTCCAAGCAGACAAATATGTTTTATTAATAGTTATGCATTTTTATTTCATAGCATATTAATATAAACACATTTCTATAAAAGTATTTTTCCACATATTAATTCTATTTGGATAGATCTAAAAAATGTCAAAACATCAATGAAGAATAGTACTTTTTTTTGATATCTTCTTTTTTTTTTATTAACTTGAGGATTTCTTATATACATTTCGAGTGTTATTCCCTTTCCTGGTTTCCGGGCAAACATCCCCCTCCCCCCTCACCTTCATTATGGGTGCTCCCCTCCCCACCCTCCCCCCTTGCCGCCCTCCCCCCAACAATCTAGTTCACTGGGGGTTCAGTCTTAGCAGGACGCAGGGCGTCCCCTTCCACTGGTGCTCTTACTAGGATATTCATTGCTACATATGAGGTCAGAGTTCAGAGTCAGTCCATGTATAGTCTTTGGGTAGTGGCTTAGTCCCAATAAGCTCTGGTTGCTTGGCATTGTTGTACATATGGGGTCTCGAGCCCCTTCAAGCTCTTCCAGTCCTTTCTCTGAGTCCTTCAACGGGGGTCCTATTCTCAATTCAGTGGTTTGCTGCTGGCATACGCCTCAGTGTTTGCTTATTCTGGCTGTGTCTCTCAGAAGAGATCTACATCCGGCCCCTGTCAGCATGCACTTCTTTGCTTCATCCATCTTATCTAATTGGATGACTGCATATGCATGGGCCACATGTGGGGCAGGCTCAAAATGGGTGTTCCTTCTGTGTCTGTTTTAATCTTTGCCTCTCTCTTCCCTGCCAAGGATATTCTTGTTCCCCTTTTAAAGAAGGAGTGAAGCATTCACATTTTGATCATCCGTCGTGAGTTTCATTTGTTCTAGGCATCTAGGGTAATTCAAGCATTTGGGCTAATAGCCACTTATCAATGAGTGCATACCATGTGTGTTTTTCTGTGATTGGGTTACATCACTCAGGATGATATTTTCCAGTTCCGACCATTTGCCTACAAATTTCATAAAGTCATTGTTTTTGATAGCTGAGTAATATTCCATTGTGTAGATGTACCACATTTTCTGTATCCATTTCTCTGATGAAGGGCATCTGGGTTCTTTCCAGCTTCTGGCTATTATAAATAAGGCTGCGATGAGCATAGTGGAGCACGTGACTTTTTTATATGTTGGGGCATCTTTTGGGTATATGCCCAAGAGAGGTATAGCTGGATCCTCACTCAGGCAGTTCAATGTCCAATTTTCTGAGGAACCTCCAGACTGATTTCCAGAATGGTTGTACCAGTCTGCAATCCCACCAACAATGGAGGAGTGTTCCTCTTTCTCCACATCCTCGCCAGCATCTGCTGTCACCTGAGTTTTTGATCTTAGCCATTCTCGCTGGTGTGAGGTGAAATCTCAGGGTTGTTTTGATTTGCATTTCCCTTATGACTAAAGATGTTGAACATTTCTTTAGGTGTTTCTCAGCCATTCGGCATTCCTCAGCTGTGAATTCTTTGTTTAGCTCTGAACCCCATTTTTAATAGGGTTATTTGTCTCCCTGCGGTCTAACTTTTTGAGTTCTTTGTATATTTTGGATATAAGGCCTCTATCTGTTGTAGGATTGGTAAAGGACTTTTCCCAATCTGTTGGTTGCTGTTTTGTCCTAACCACAGTGTCCTTTGCCTTACAGAAGCTTTGCAGTTTTATGAGATCCCATTTGTCGATTCTTGATCTTAGAGCATAAGCCATTGGTGTTTTGTTCAGGAAATTTTTTCCAGTGCCCATGTGTTCCAGATGCTTCCCTAGTTTTTCTTCTAATAGTTTGAGTGTATCTGGTTTGATGTGGAGGTCCTTGATCCACTTGGACTTAAGCTTTGTACAGGGTGATAAGCATGGATCGATCTGCATTCTTCTACATGTTGCCCTCCAGTTGAACCAGCACCATTTGCTGAAAATGCTATCTTTTTTCTATTGGATGGTTTTGGCTCCTTTGTCAAAAATCAAGTGCCCATAGGTGTGTGGGTTCATTTCTGGGTCTTCAATTCTGTTCCATTGGTCTATCTGCCTGTCTCTGTTCCAATAGCATGCAGTTTTTATCACTATTGCTCTGTAATACTGCTTGAGTTCAGGGATAGTGATTCCCCCTGAAATCCTTTTATTGTTGAGGATAGTTTTAGCTATCCTGGGTTTTTTGTTATTCCAGACGAATTTGCAAATTGTTCTGTCTAACTCTTTGAAGAATTGGATTGGTATTTTGATGGGGATTGCATTGAATCTGTAGATCGCTTTTGGTAAAATGGCCATTTTTACTATATTAATTTTGATATAAAACTGTCCTAAATAATTAAAAAGACAAAGATTACATTTTTTTCAGAAAACATATATTTGTGCAACCTGCATACCAGCTATCTCTAATATCATGCTATCATGCAAATTAAGACTATAGAGTTAGACCTGTACAGGCTTGTCCTCACAAATGTGGTATTTGGGAATTTCATTATAGGCTTATTTACTAGGTCTCTAATCCACCCACATGATAAGATAAAATGCAAACAGGAAAAACTATTCTGATACACTCACCACTGCAACCTTTGCATCTGCCTCCATGGTCATTTTATTTTCCATGGAAAAGGTAAAGTCATCTCTACATTTCAGCACCCATTAATAGAAGAGGGGAAGAAACTACACCAAATGAAGTAAATTTAGCACTAGTTATCTTATTTTAAAATGCCCATAACATGTTTAAAATCTTTATTTTTTATTACAACAACCAAACAAATCTCCATGTGAATTAAGAAATTATAGCACAGAATATAAATTAATACAGTACAGAACTTCTCTCTACTTTAGTATGTGAGAAAACGGGGAGACAAGCAGGTGTGGAAGGAAGAAGAAAGAGAGTAGGAATAGAGAGACAGGAGAAAAGTACAGGAGGTCAGAGAATAGAACAGAACCTTCTCAATGTTCAAAACACAAACACATTTATTCCATGAAGATTTGAGAGGTGCACAGTTCTACACGATTGAGGGCAGTGATTTTCAGTACATTGGAAAACTTAGAAATACAAAATTTAGTCTCAACCATTGAGAAGAAAAAAGTGATAGCAAGAAACCCTGAACCCCGACCTGATAGATTCATAGTTAATTTACAGTAAATTGATGGGACGGAAGGTCATGGCGCTGACTAAAGTGTTAGCATGGCTCCAGGAGAAGGTCATCTCTGTGTATTCTAGGTCTCATCAGTTTAGGAGTAAAGCGATTTTTGGGAACAAGGATTTTGACATTTTACAGAGAAATATAGTGTTAGATAGTTCAAGGTATTTATTCTTGAAACCTGGAAATAAAGTGCCATTTGCTCTGAAATTTTCAAAAAAGATTGCTGCACAAAAATTGGATCAGCATTAAATCAAAGACACTCACATGAAGATTCACGTTCGATATTTGAATTTTAAGTAGTCCCTCCTTAGAGATTCCAGTTACCAAAGAAATGCATATACAGTAGTAGGTCAAGAAAAATCTTAGATGTGTCTTTTTAAACTTTTCAACTTACATGCATAAAGAAAAGTCGGATCTACTTCTCCACCCTGCTGCCTTTAGTGTATCTGATAGATTTCTACTCATCAAAATAGTCTCACTTTAGAATTCTTTGAAAATACACACAGGCATGTGCACATACACAGTGCATATCCTTTTTACCTCTCTATCATAAACACACATACACAAACACACACACACAAACACACATACACAATCACACACAAACACACACACACACACACACACACACACAGAGAGAGAGAGAGAGAGAGAGAGAGAGAGAGAGGACTTTAAACTATCAAGTTTTATTTTAAACTATAAAGCACCATTTAAAATCGAACTGATGGCTCGGGGTTTTAACATAGAATTCAGAATACATGAAAATCAAAGATAATAGTAGAAAATATTTAAAATTGAAAAGAGCTTTAATTTAATATTTTATTTAATTTTTATTGAAAATAGATTCTTCTCTCATAGAATACATCCATATATAATTTGTATTCCTTCCACTCCTCTTAGCTCCCTCCTACAGCACCCTTCCATGTATACTTCCTTTCTGTTTCCTCTTCACAGAAAAGTCAGCCTCCAATAGAGGACAGCCAAACAGAACAAAATTATAGAGAAGAGAAGATAAAGATACAATATCCAGGTAGGACAAGACAGTCCAGAGGAGGGAAAGATCCACGAGCACAGGCGAAAGAGGCAGAGATACACCTCTTTATTGTTTTTCTGTATTTTCAAAGCTCAGAGAATTATTGCTATTATCAAAAAATGTTTTCATAAAATGTGTTTTATCAGTTTCATATTTATACAAGGCACACACACACATTATATATATACATACATATATATATACATATATATATAATGTGTGTGTGATCCAGAAGTTACACCCTTTCTTAACATTGTGTGAAGATGTATCTGTATATTGAACTATATTGAATTGCTAATTTTTAATATTGTCTATGCAAGGAACTGAGTGACGACAGGATTATTTTGCTATTGTTGTTTCACAGCCCATCAATTTGCAAATATTTTCTCATTTGAAAATATTCGGATGTCTTTAACGTGCCTAAAAGCAAACTCAAAATGTATCAGAGCTCCTCTCACTCCTGCTTTGTTGTAATAAACGGCTTATAGCTAAGAGCAGAAGAAGGAAGTGAAACCGCAGAACATCCATGCGCAGGAGCTAGAAGAAAGCAGAAGCAGGAGGATTAAAAGTGAACACAGAGGGAACAGACATGAACTGCAGAGGAGCAGAGAGGTATAGGGCTAGCCATGAAGTGGGTTGTAGTCTAGATAGGCAGGCTATGTTTGATGAGCTAGCTGGGAGACTGGACAAGCAAAATGCCTAAGCTTTAAACTTTATTAGCAGCCTCTATATATTATTTATACTGCTCACAGGTCAAGAAAAGCCCCTCTCTCGATCTCCGTATAAGTATATAAAATATTAAGTATGTGTGTAATATATGCATATAATATGTATATTATGTATTATTACTACATAGTTTATTAAGACATAATATATAATTATTAATAATTCATTATGCATTACATATTATTATTTATATATTACTATATTATACATTATATTCTTAATATTATATTATTAATTATAAATAATAAAATATTGATGTAATATGTGTCAATAATAATTGATGTGCATTTCATATATGTAGGCATAGATTACAATACTCTGTAGAAGGAAGGCAGAAGCAGATAGTTCTCTGAAGCTTAGCAGTTCTGTGGCTCTTCTAGAATTACATCTATGTGTCATTAAATGTGTGTATCCATGGCTTTCTTGTACACATACAAATACATGCACACACATGTATGTACCCTCATACATATACAGCATTCCATCCTTCTCTTTGTCAGCAAACCATTATGAACTATTCCGTCCACTGCAGAACACTAACTTTGAGCTAGATGAACTGTGTCTTCTGTATCCAATTACCATGCTCTGAAGCAAGTTTTTTTTTGTTTGTTTTGTTTTTTACTTTTCTGGTTTCATAGATTCGATTGCTCAACAGGTCCTGGCAAATAAAGTAATAGTGAGGCTTGAGCTTCAAAAATTCATGTACCGTAAGTGTTAACTGGCCTTTGCCATCTTTGCCAGTAACGACATTATCCTTTCTCTCAATTCCACAATAAATCCTCAGTCGTTCATAGGTCTAATTAGAAAAAGTAGATGCATAATTAGAGCGGCTCAGACCATTTAAAGTTAATATATTCCAGATTACTTTAATGCAATGCATCAAGTCCTATAATGGGAAGGCAAAGAGAATTCTGATTCGTTTTCTGAAAGGATCAAGGATGTTAAGCAATACCTAAATCAAGGGCGCCAACCAAGCTGATCAGTTTTCAGTGTGCTATTCAGCTTCCGTCTCAAGCAATGCTGCACTCTGAAATCCATAAAGGCTGCTGAGAAGAAAGAAGTCAAACCCTGCACTTGACAATGGAAATGAAACCCTTAAAACCATCTATTATTTCTTCTGGGAGTAAAACTGCACAAAAGAAATGTTGAAATTTGAAGGAGGGAATCTGAACTTTGAGCCTCGACATGGAGTTTTTCAAGATTTTTTTTAAAAAGTCTATTTACAGTGTCAACAATAGAAGTTTTCCTGATATAAAAATACGAATAGCCAGCTTAAAGAAAGTCTTTGGATTAAGTAGTAGGCCAAGTGGAAAGGTGCAGTCACTGAAAGCGCGTTTTAAAGATCACATATTCTGCTGCTGCTCAAAGAGTAAAGAACAAAGCCAGGTTCTTAGGCATCAAGTCCTTCTGCTTGGTGCTATCTTCATATCTGGCTTTTGGCAAACTAGACAGCCCAAAACTTCACAAGAGCTCCTGGGCTCTCAGCCAGAAATTTATGGTATACCTTTAAATGTTTTATTTGTTAGTTTAATAATCTCTAGGCTATATTCCAAGAACTGTCCATCCCTAGAGATATGTCAATTAAGCTATCAGAGAGCATCTACACTTTGTGGTGATCATTATCACAAATGGTGCCTGTCAAAACAGGGGGGAAAAAACAAACTAAACGGAAATCCAAATAGGGGAAAACCAAGATATTGAAACTCTCTTGTACATTTCTTTTTACATTTCAATTGACACCCCCCCAAAGAAAAGTTATGTCACTACAAGACTTTGTTTAGAAAACATTGCAATATTTATATCCATGTTACATATCAACAAAATAAAAAATAATTTGGAACCATTTGGCATCCTTTCTCTGTCTGATTCTCATTTTCTGTGTCTGCCTGCCTGCCTGTCTATGCCTCTCTCTCTCTCTCTCTCTCTCTCTCTCTCTCTCTCTCTCTCTCTCTCTCTTTCTCCTCCATGCACAGATGAAATTCTTCTTAAAATACTATGAATTAGGTTGTAGGAAATGTTGTGATTAGTTTCCTATAAGATTTTTAGCAATCCTTAAAAAAATATGCCATAAAATATTTATTAAGAGCTGACTTAACTACTGAAATACTAAGACACAAAGATGAACATCATAAAAACAAACTGAAAAATATAACATATGGTGCCATTCAGCAAACAGAGAAGTCAACTAAAGTAGTCACATATCTCCTCCCAAGAATTAGAACACAACAACTCCAGACTGAGGACAACGTCCCTAAATACGTGGGATGCCAACTTAGGGAGCACTGAGCACCTTCTTTTTCGTTGTGACCTGGTAAAATACAGTGGGCACTGAAAAATAAAAGCGCCTAGGGACTAAACCACAAAGCAATGAATACACACTGAGGGACCCATGACTCCAGCCACGTAACTGGCAGAGGATCGCACTGTCCAGCATCAATAAGAGGAAAAGCTCTTGGTCCTGTGAAGGCTTGTTTCCCCAATGCAGTGGTAATGCCAGGGTGTTGAGGTTGGAGTGGATGGTGGGAATGGGAGCACAATCTTAGAATCAGGGGGAGCATGGGAGAGTGGGGGGAAGGGTATAACATTTGAAATGTAAATACATAAAATATTCAAGAAAAATGAAATTATTTTAAAAAATTAACCACATAAAAATAAAATTTGAAAAACTTTTAAAATTGTTTAACGCTTGGCCGCCCAATGCCATAAAGAAATTGCAACAAAAAAATAAATACTTCCCAAATGCCTGAGGAAAATGTAAGTTAAAGAATATTAAATATTCTAAGGGGAGCAAATGCATCACAAAGAGAGCTTCATTCTACCTTAGTTGTTAGAACCCTGATGCATAGGACACTTCCTTTTCTATTATTTATTGATTTACATTCCCATTTTATCCCCCTTCCCAGTTCTCCTTCCCGCAGTTCTTCATCCATCCCTCTTCCCCTTTGCCTCCGAGAGGGTACTCTCTACCTCACCAAACCTTCTCCTTCTTTGGGAACTCAAGTCTCTCCTATTGAGCCTAGACCAGGTAGACCTCTGCTATATATGTCCCAGGAGTTTAAGCGTAATATACTTAAGTTATTCTGGATTATTTAGAATGACAAGTTGCACTAATACCATAAGGATATTCAAGGATCAAGTCATTTAACATTATGTAAATTTTCTACAATTATTTGGCATTCAATAAAATGTCATTTGTATTTTGATGTCACTTTTAAGTTTATTTTTTTAATGGTTTGGGTTTTTTCTTGGTTGATTGGTTTTATTTTGGTTTGTTTTTTGTATCAGTAGACAATCAAGAGATGTGCTAAACCAAATTACACAAACATCTCACTAAAACTAGTAAACAATAGATTACTAATTTCTGGACATACAGAAAAGAATACTTATGATCATCATTGCATCAAAAATGATAAAATTGTTTTAAAAACCCTTCTATACATTACATGATTAAAAACACTCCTCAAATATTAATCATTGGAACTATTAAAATTAAAAATGAAAAGTAATGTGGCATGTAAATTTTAATAATTTTAGGGAAAGGATAATATAATAGTATATATGATAATTTTATAGATATATTGGATTAAGATTTTTCATAAGCTTAAATAATGAAAGCATGAATAGAAAGGAAATAACTGCCCCCCTTAAATAAAGATCAGTCTGTAATAGAGCATGATATGGTCTAAGAGATGCAAGAGCCAGGGTATAAACAAATAAGTTTAGTTATATAATAAAGGTGATATTAAGATAAAGGCATCAAGGTCAGTGCAAATAACTATTGCATCCTTAAAATACAAGAAAAATATAACTTGATTGCAAAGCTATGTGAAGCAAGTCAGCAATGTGAGGTCAATTTTAAATGATATCACTTATTGCTAACAGTAAATAGAACATGCATATCCCCATGTAATGGGGAACAAGATTAATATTGCCATTGAATACACTGAGGCTATATAAAATTAACAGCTCTGGGACAAGCTAAGCAGCTCTGAGAAGCCTGCAATCCTAGTGATTCTGCTAATTCTCCACACGCCTTCATCAGACCTATGTGTCCTGAGCCATGCAGGTAAGTTTCCTTTCCCCTTCCCATCTTCCTTACTCTTTGAGCCCTTTAAGCCAAGCCAAGTTGCTCTGAATCTCCTGCTAGCCAAGGGGGACCTCAATTCTTCTCTCAGCTCTCCTCCCATGTTCATTGCACCTGAGACTCCTGAACCATACAGACCTGAAACTCTGGAATCATACATACCTGCACATCTGGAACAATACAGCCCAAGGATACTCATCAGAGTCCTGCCACACCAGGAACATGGAGGTTCACCACTCCTCCGATACTTATTACACCCAAAACATCCAGGGACCAATGTGGGACTGTGAAAGGTAGCTTGGTTACTGGTTGAGTTAAAGTTCAAAACCCCAGAGACCCTGAAGGGACAGTAGGCATTTTGCCTGTTCCTGGGCACCAGGCCCCTGTCACTAGCCACAGACCCCTATAGATTTGTGGCCATCAGTAATGTAAGGGCAATGTCCCAAGACCCTCCACATATAGAGGACATGTCCTGTAGTCCGGTAGACTCAAGACAGATCTCCATTTTAATGAAGTACCTAGAGACCTGGAGGGCCTAGCTAACAAGGTTTCCTTCCCAGAACTCCTCCCTGTGAAAGGTATTTAATCTTAGGCCCACACTGAGAAGTGGGGTATGGTTTTACTCATCCACTTTCCTCCATGACAATAAATGCCTTAAAACCATGGACTATCTCTTTTCATCGGGATCTGCCATGGAGAGCCATGGAGAAGATCTTTCCTTAAGAGCCATGGTCTAAGCTCCTGTAAAAGGCTTCCCTGTGCTGCCAGCCATAGATGCCACCAAGGCCAAGCTTAAGCCTGAGTGTCATCAACCTAAGGACTCTCCCTGTGGGACCAGCTGGAGCTTCCCCTATCTTTTCCTGGGGTAGATCCAGCCTGCAGGATCCCCACTCCATTCTCAGCAATTCTGCATCTCACAGCAGCACCTGGGTATTCAAGAGCCTGAGACCCAGACATTTCTGGCTTTGTCTCAGACTTGGGAATCCCCAAGCCAGCTCTGGCTGTTCCATCCAACAGACTGTGCTTCCACACCATGTGAATGTTGTCACAGGGCTTCTCTACAGCCCAACACCCTACTGACAATGGTGAGGGATAAGCGATGTCACTTCCATGTCCTACATCCCCAAGTGGCCATGCCTTGTGCAAAGATGATGTGGGACCCATAACCCTACAGACCAAAGCCATCTAGATGGCTAAAGGCCTTTGAAAGGACACTATTAACAAAAGCCAGGACAATATGGCAACAACAAAGCACCAGTACCTCATTACAGCAAGCCCTGGATATCCTAACACAAACAAAACACAAGAAAATGACCTTAAATACAATCTTATATAGATAGTAAAAAAGAGTCTACACCTCTAACTGCACCAAGGCAGCGTAATGCTCCTGTTTCTGAACCCCAAAACCTGTCTGTCTTCCAGGAGCTCTGCCATAATCAAGGACAAAGGTGAGACCTCTCACCCCAATACCCATGCAACCTGGGACTCCACAGAGCCTAGCACACAGAGATCTATCCCACTCTGCCTTAGCCCTATTGTCCTTAGATTCTGCTCCTCCACTTGTACCCTTGGCATGTCAATGGGGTTCCTCTACCAATTCTTACCCCACAACTTCCCTGTCTCCCAGAAATTCAGCCCTAACCAGGGTCATAGAAAAAATACTCTAAATAGGGATACAGAAAGACTGCTCTAACCAGGGACACAGGAGGCCTGCCCTAACCAGAAACAGCACTGACTAACTCATAGGAGGCCTGTTCTAAGCCAGGATATACAGTTCTACATAACTCCAAGGAAGCGTGTTCCAATCTAAGACACCCAGGCCAGTTAACACCAGACATAATGAGAGGGCAAAATGAAATACAACAACATAAGTAACAGAAGCCAATGCAATTTAGCATCATCAAAAACAAGTACTCCTGCCATAGTAAGCTCTGGATACCCTAATCAACCTAAAGGATAGGCTTCTGACCTAAAATCCTATCTCATGAAGACGATAGAGACCTTTAAGGAGGATATAAATAGCTCCCTTAAGGGAATACAGGAAATCTCAGGCAAACAGGTAGAAGCCCTTAAAGAAAAAAAATAAATCCCTTAAAGAAATTTAGGAAAATACAATCAAAAACTTGAAGAAATTGAATAAAATTGTCCAAGACCAAAACCAATGAAATTGGAAATAATAAAGAATTCAGTAATGTAGGCAACCATGGAGATGGAAAAACTTCAGAAAGAGAACAGGAACTAGAGATGTGAGCATCACCAACAGAATACAGGAGATGGATGAGAGAATCTCAGCCCTAAAAATACCATAGAAAATATTGATATATGCTCAAAGAATATGCAAAATGTAAAAAGTTCCTAACCCAAAACAGGAAATTTGGAACACAATGAAAAGACTAAACCCAAGAATAATAGGAATAGGAAAGTGTGAAGATTCCCAATGCAAAGGGTCAGAAAACATCTTCAATATAATCATAGGAAAAACCATCTCTAATCTAAAAAAAGAGATGTACATAACAGTACAAGAAGCTTACAGGTTACCAAATAGATTGGACCAGAGAACAAAATTCTCCCACCACAAAATAGTGAAATCATTAAAGTTACAGAACAAAGAAAGAATATTAACAGTTGTAAATGGAAATGGCCAAGTAACATCTAAAGGCAGACCTATCAGAATTATGCTAGACTTCTCAAAAGAGAAGCTAAAAGATCCTTAATAGATGTATTACAAATGCTAGAAGACTAGAGATGCCAGCCCAGGTTATTATGCCCAGAAAAACTAGAGATGCCAGCCCAGGTTACTATGCCCAGAAAAACTATCAATCACTATAGATGTAGAAACCAAAATATTCTGTGACAACACCTAATAAAACAATATCTTTCTACTAATCCAGCCCTAGAGAGGACAAGAAGGAAAATTCCAACAGAAGGAGAGTAACTACACCCACGAAAATACAAGAAATTAATCATCTCACAACAAACCGTAAAGAAGAAAATCAAACACAGCATACTACCACCTCCAACAACAAAAATAACAGGAAATTACAATCATTGATCTTTAATATCCCTCAATATCAGTGGATACAATTTCCGTTAAAAAAGACACAGGATAACTGACTGATTACTTAAATGGCATCTATCATTCTGTTGGAGATGAGAAAAATATCTCAATAATAAAGATAGACAGTACATCAGAGTTTAGGGCTGGAAACAGGTTCTGCAAGCAAGTGGACCTAAGAACCAAGCTGGAGTAGCCATTCCAATAACTAATAAACTAGACTTTCAACCATAATTAATGAAAACAGACAGAAAAGAACTCACCACACTCAGCAATGGAAAAACCTACCAATATGATATCCCAATTCAATATTTTCTGAACATCTATGCCTCAAACACAAGGGCACTCACATTTTTAAAGAAAATATTGCGAAATCTTAAATTACACATTGAGCTACATACATTAATGGTGGGAGACTTCAACAACCAACTCTCACCAATGGACAGGACTTCTAGACAAAAACTAAACAGAAATTATGAAACTAAGAGACATTATGAATCAAATGGACCTAGCATACATCTATAGAATATTTCACTCCAACTCAAAAGAGTATACCTTTATCTCACTGCCTCATGAATCCTTTTCCAAAGTTAAACATATTGTATCTTTTCAGATTACTATGGATTACAGCTGGACTTCAACCAGAACAAAACAACCAGAAACCCTACACGATCGTGGAAATTGAACAGCTATCTACTTAATGATATCTGAATCAGAAAAGAAATAAAGAAATAAAAGACTTTCTAGAATTCAGTGATGATGAAGCACAACATAACCAATTTTATGGGATGCAGTGAAATCAGTGCTAAGAGGAGAGTTCACAGTGCTAGGTATCGCCATAAAGAAATAAGAAAGTTCTTATACAAGCAGTTTAAAAGTATGCCTGAAAGCTCTAGGGAAAAAAAGAAGCAAGTACATCAAAGTGCAGTAAAAAGCAGAAAATAATCAAAAACAGTGATGAAATCAGTGAGTTAGAAACAAACAGAATAAAACAAAGAATCAACCAAACCAACAGATGGCTCTTTGAGAAAATGAGCAAGATAGATATGCCCTTAGCCAAACTAACTAAACGGCAGGGAGACAGTATCCAGATTAACAAAATCACAAATGAAAAAGAAGACAAAAACTGAGAAAATTAAAAAAAATCATCAGACCTTACTACAAAAGCCTACAGTCCACTAAACTGGAAAATCTAGATGAAATGAATGATTGTCTAGACAGATTCCCCATACTAAAGTAAATCAAGTAGACTGTGTAAACAGTCTCATAATTCCTAAAGAACTAGAAGCAGACACTAAACAATTCCTATCCCCTGACCCCCACCCATTAAAAGCCCAGGGCTTTTAATACAGACTTCTACCAGACTTTCAATGAAAATCGATACCAATATTCTGCCAACTATTTCACAGACTAGAAACAGAGGGAACACCACTAAACTCATTCTGAGGCCAGAGTTACCCTCATGCCTAAACAACACAAAGACTCAATAAAAAAGAGAACTGCAGACTGATTTCTCTTCTGAACGATGATGCAAAAATTCTCAATAAAATACTTGCAAACCAAATGGGGGAACACATCAAAGACATCATCCTTCAAGATTAAATAGGCCTCATCCCAGGGATGAAGGTTTAATATATGAAAATGTGTCAATGTCCTCTACCATATAAACAAAGGGAAAGAAAAATATCACACGATTATCTCATTAGATGGTGAAAAAGCCTTTGATAAAATCTAACATCCCTTCATGTTAAAGGTAATAGAGGAATCAGGGATACAGAACACACACCTTAGTATAATCAAAGCCAATAGCCAATATCAAACTAAATGGAGAGGCAATTAAAGCAATTCCACTAAAATCAAGGACAAGACAAGGCTGCCCACTCTCTTCCTATTTATTCAACATAGTACATGAACAGCCATGGTAATAAGACAACTAAAGGAGACAGATAAACATGAGAAAGGATGAAGTCAAAGTATCACTATTTGTGGATGAGTATATATAAGTGATCTCAAAATTCTAAAAGAGAGTTCCTACAGCTCATAAACAACTCCAGCAAAGTGGCTGCATACAAAATTAGCTCAAAGAAGTCATTATCCTTCATCCAAAGAAATTAGAGAAACAACATCCATTACAATAGCCACAAATAACATAAACTCTTTTGGTGTAACTCTAACCAAGCAAGTGAGAGATCTGTATGACAAGAACTTCAAGTCCCTGAAGAAAGAAATTGGAGAAGATGATATCAGATGATGGAAAGATCTCCCATGCTCATGGACAGGTAGGTAGAATTAACATAGTGTAAATGGCCATCTTACCAAAAGCAATCCACATATTCAATACAATTCTCAATAAAATTCCAATATACTTTTACAGACTTTGAAAGAGCAATTCTCAACTTCATATGGAAAAGTAAAACACCCAGGATAGTCAAAACAAACATGAACAATTAAATAACTTTGAGAAGAATCACAATTCCTTACCTCAAACTACTGAACAATAGTGATAAAAACAACAAAAACAACAACAACAACAACAACAACAACAATAAAATGGTTTTGGGACAGAACCAGATAACCAGATACATTGATCAGTGAAATTGAATAAAAGACCCAGAAACAAACCCACACACCTATGGACACTTGATTTTTGATGAGGAAGCCAAAACCATGAAAGAATCTTCAACAAATGGTGCTGATCTAACTGGATGTATACATGTAAAAGAGTAAAAATAGATCCATATTTATCACCCTGCACAAATCTCAAGTCCATGTGGATCAAAGGTCTCAACATAAAGCTGGACTCACTAAATCTCATAGAAAAGAAAGTGGGAAACACCCTTGAATGCATTGGTACAGCAGGCAGTTTCCTGAACAGAATACCAATGGCTCAGGCTGTAAGGTTAACAATTGAAAAATGGGACCTCATGAAAGTAAAATGGTTCCGTAAGACAAATGACACTAGCAGTAGGACAAAACTGAAGCCCACAAATAGGGAAAGGATCTTCACTAACCCTAAATCTATCTGACAGAGGACTAATATCCAAAATTTACAAAGAACAAAGAAGTAAGACACCAACATCCCTAATAACCCAACTAAAATTGGAATTAGGTGCTAAACAGAGACTCTCAACAGAGCAATCTCAAATGGCCAAGAAGCACTTAAAGAAAACTTCAAAGTCCTTAGTAATCAGAGAAATGTAAATCAAAATAACTCTGAGGACCCATCTTATACCCATTAGAATAGCTAAGATCAAAATCTCAAGGGATATCACATGCTGGTAAGAATGTCATGCAAGTTGAGTACACTTTCATTGTTAGTGTGAGTGCATACTTGTACTTTGGAAATCAATTTGTACGTTTCTCAGAAAACTGGGAGTAATTCTAGCTCAAGTCATACCACTTCTGGACATATACCCAAAAATTACTCTAACATTCAACAAAGGCACATGCTCCACTCTGTTCATAACAGCTTTATTTACAATAGCCAGAAACCAGAAACAACCTAGATGTCCCTCAACTGAAAAGTGGATAGAGAAATTGAGGTAAATCTACACAATGACATACTACTCGGATGTTTAAAACAAAGATCAAACTTTGCAGACAAATGGATGTAACTTGAGATTATCATCCTAAGTGAGGTAACTAGGTTGGAAAAAGAAATGTATTGTATGTATCCACTTACAAGTGACTATTAGCCATAAAGTACCACAACATTGCAATACTCCACAGACTCAAAGAAGTTAAAAAAAGAAAGGCCAAGTGAGAAAGCTAAAATCTCACATAGGAGAAGGAATGAAATAGTCAAAAAGGCGAGGGGGTTGGGGAGAAGAATGGGTGAGTTCAGGATCATGTCTGGAGAAGAAGAGGAGAAATGATCAGGTAACTATGAAAATAAAGGGACATCTACAACTTACTTGGGTGAAGAGGTGGGGCAGCATCTCTATGATGAGACAGGGACCTGGGATAAAGCAGTCGCCCAATGATCAATTGGGTGACTTTAGCTGTGCCTCACAGGATTGGTGATATGGAACCTGAAGAGGCCACCTGCTGAAACCACACCGGAACCCACCCACAAAACTTTCAACCAAATTTCATCCAGTCTATAAGAAATATAGGATTGAGGGTTGGAGCAGAGACTGAGGGAATGACCAACTAATAACTGGCCCAACTTGAGACTCCTCCCATCAGTGAATACCAGTCCCTGAAATTATTAATGATAATGTTGTGTTTGTAGACAGAAGAGCTTGTTGTCCTCTGTGAGGCTCCACCCCGCAGCTGACTCAGACAGAAAATGATAACCCACAGCTAAAAAGTGTAAGGCGCTTGAGGACCCTTAGGGAAGAATAGGAGGGAGGATTGTGAGCCCTAAAGAGGTGAGGAACTCCACAGGAAGAACAACAGAGTCAACTGTAACAGACACTTGGGGCTCTCAGAACCTTAGCCACCCATCAAATAGCAGATGAGAGCTTGACCTAGGTCTCTCTTCACATATGTGGCAAATGTGAAGCTTGGTCTTCATGTGGGTCCTGAACAACTGCAGCAGAGGCTATCCAAAAAGCTATCGCCTATATGTGGGTTATGTTCTTCTGGCTGGGCTGCCTCATGTGGCATAAGTGGGCGAGGAAGCACTCAGCCTAGCAAAGATCTGAAGTGCCAGCTTGGAGACATATGCAGAGAAGCACCTGCCCAGAGGAGAAAGGGATGATGGATGCAGGATGAATTGGGGGAGGGAGGTTGTGATGAGGAGGGAGGCAGTAAGCAGGATGTAAAGTGAATAAATAAAAAATAAATTAAATGAAAAGACTATAGTTAACAACATTTAAACAAGAATATCTCTAATGCATGCCCACGAGTTCTTCTGTTGGAGATGAATATTACTGCTGAAAATTAAAAAGATAGAAGTAAAATAAAATAATGAAAAAAGGAAGAACAGTATAGAAGAATTTAGCCCAAAGGTCTATGATAAAACCAAACACCATTGGTATTAAAAAAATCAATAAAATAACACACACACACACACACACACACACACACATTTTTGAATTTTTATGCCACATATTGGTTTATATGCCTTTCTGAAAAACATGTTTTTGGCACCTGTGACACTTGTGGAACTAGTCAATCAATGCCTGATTTGACCTAAGGCCTTTCCATGAGAAGGAGCCCATATTATGCACTGTTAAGTCCCCTGTCTGCCATGGCCTTGGTGGGGACAGGATGACAAGGTTCCTGCCCGCAGGACAGGACCAGTGGACATGAGCTTCCCAGAGTGTGGATAGCTGCCATGGCCATAAGGCTTGTTTTTACAAAAATATACATATTTTACACTTTCTCTGTTAACATTAATGACCCCATGATAATAAGAGTTCAGGAGGCAAAGGTGTGGTTAATATCTTTGCAAATGATAAATGCTGGGATCTTCAGAACAACCTTTAAGGCTGTAAAAATAGAGCTCTGAAAACAAGGACTCAAAAATATATAATTTCTCAGCTATGCAAAATGTAAGGATGTAATATGAATTACGAGGGCTTAACAAATCTAAAGAAACAGAGTAGCTACACTATGAACCAGTTTGTCAGAAAGATCCAAAGACAGGCAGGATTACAGAAAGATACAAATGCAGACAGATTCCTGAGTTCAACATCAGCCTGGGACACAGAGAGCACAGGTCCAGTTGTGGTAAAATGATAATTTCAGTAATTAAGGATGGGGTTCTGTCCAACTTGTTTAGCATCTGTGCTTAACAGAGGAAGTCAGAACTCTGAATATTTTTGCAATGTTTAAAAAAAATAAAGTGTGCTTGCTGATTCCTAAGAATTAAGGGACTGGAGTCTCAGGATGCTAATTCATAAGAAAATAACAAGAAGCCTGAAGGAAACAGTTAGATTGATATGTAAAATATGACTGGGTTTATGATCTGCAAGTGATGAGCTAATGGATAAAGTTTAAAGAATGGCAAGAGAGAACTGTTTGGAGAACTGTCTCCGGCAGGATATAGAACGATAAAGCAGATTTCCAGAAAAAGCAGATCAGAGATAAAGAAAGCAAAACAGGGAAAAAGCAGGCTGGGAAGCTGTCTCTGGCAGAACCTAGTCTGCCAGGGTTTGACCCAAGATGTGACATGGTTTGTTTCACAGCTTCTAGACACCCATTCCTCAGTATCCCTCTCCAAACTAAGGCTAGTCCTCGGCAGTTTGGGGAGTAAAGATCTAAAAACTAACTAACTAACTAACTATCTAACTAACTAACTATCTAACTAACTAACTAACTAACTACCTGACTGACTAACTAACTAACCAAATAAATAAATAAATAAATAAATAAATAAATAAATAAATAAATAAATAAATAAATAAAATGATTCGTGATGACATTCTGCTGTAAATATTATGTATTCAGCCGGCCATGGAGAATCTTCTGGCATCAGGTGGGAACAGATGCAGAGAGTCATAGCCAGACATCATTCAGAAAGAGAGTGTGATATAGAGGCCCTCCCTTCAGAGCTCATGGAATTCCACTAAGGAACAGGTAGAAAGAGTAAGAACCAGAAGAGACAGAAGACACCAGTAAAATAAGGCCTTCCAAATCAATTAGCTTAGGTGCACATGAACTCTCACAGACTGGAACTATAAGCATAGGGAGACATAAATGTATAAGAGATTCTCTGCATGTGCATTATAACTAGACCATAAGAATATATAGGTTAGTACTTTGATGGGACGCCTGTCTGTGAGAATGAGTTGGCCTCTGCCTCTAATGCATGCCCTTGAGATTCTCTTCATCCTGTTGGGCTGCCATGTCCAACTTTAACATGATAGTTTTTGCTTCACCTTATTATATCTTATTTTGTCACGTTTTGTGTTACCTCTTACAAGGCTTTTCTTTTGTAATGAGAGACAAAGGGAGTGGATAAGCAGGGGATAGAATGTGGGGAGAAACTGGGTTTAATAGAGGAAGGAAAAACTTTAATCAGGATATCCTGTATGAGAAAATAGTCTATTTTTAACAAAAGACAGATGCTTTGAAAAATGCATAAATAAGGAAAATAAATTCACAGGAAAGTAAGAATCAACAAAAGTATAATATTATAAGCTTTAATAAATATATACATAAATTTAAATAGAAATACAAACATCAAAATAAAAATAAAACTACAAGAAAAATGGCTATTTTTATTTGTTAATATACCTCTCATTAAAAAACAACAAAAAATTTTTACATGAGACATGTTCTTGTCATTAAACCCCTAACTGGTGTCATTTTTCTTAACTTTCAAAGTATAAATTATCTGATTATTTACATAAATTTGATTTCTACATTAGAATTTAGTCTGCTTCATTTTTAGACTCTCTTCTCCCAGGTTGCCTTGCCTTAAAGCAGTAATTATTCAACAAATATAAAGAAGAGAAAACATAAACACATAAATATTTAAGGTATTAAGGCAGATTTTATTTTAAATTAAGATTGTAAGAGAAAAAAACTTGTAACATAGTTTGTTACATGTACTAGTTTTATATATATATATATCAATCATAATTATGCTCATAAAGTAAGTTTCATAAATTTACATAACATTAACATTGTTTTTTAAATATTAATTTTACCATAACAAAAATGTCTATTTTATGACTACTATTCCTAGATCCTAACCATGGTAGATTCTAGATCATGAAATTTTTCATATTTATCATGGAATTTGGTTTGTGAGAATTGCCATGTTTGTATCTTATGTATTATTTAGTATTAAAATTTCAAGTTACTAGGTAAAGCAATTCTCATGAAAATATTCCCAATTAAGCTTTACTCTGTTGATATGCACAGTGAAATTATTTCCTAAGCACACTGACTTTCCATATTTTAGCAAACTCATGCCTATGATCACATATATAAATATTTTCTAATATTATAGGTCTCCTATGTTTGGGGTCCTAGCCTTTGACTAGAACTTTAAGCATATTTACATGACAAGGACAAAGAAAACATTATATTTGGTATATGCCTTTATATAATATTCCATATTCCTGCTAATAGACTACATCTACCTGTGCAGAAAATATGTGTTTTATTATTTTGTCATCTATCTTCCATGGTGGATATATGGGCCAAGTCTAACTAACCCATAAAGTTTAGTCCATTACAGCCCTAGAATATGATCAGGAAGTGATAAATGGAACTTAATAATACTGTAAAGCTGCTGTAAGGCAAAGGACATACTCAATAGGAAAAATTAACAACCTACAGATTGGGTAAACAAACTTCACTAACTCCATGTCTGATAGAGGGCTAATATCTAGAGTATGTAAAGAACTCAAGAAGCTAACCACCAAAAAACCCAAATAACCCAATAAAAAAATGGGGTATAGAACTAAACTGAGAATTCACAGCAACAGAATCCTGAATGGTTGAGTAGTACTTAAAGAAATGTTCAAAGTACTTAGTGCTCAGGGAAATACAAATCAAAACAACCCTGAGATTCCACCACACACCAGTCATAATGAATAAGATCAAAAACTCAGACAATAACAGATGCAGGTGAGCATGTGGAGAAAGAGGAACACTCCTCCATTGAAAGTGGGATTGTAATTGGTACAACCACTCTGGAAATCCATTTGGAGTCTCCTCAGAAAATTGGACATAGCAATTCCTGAGGACCCAGCTATACCACTCTTGGGCATATACCCAAAAGATGCCCTATCATGCCACAGGGGCACATGTTACACTATGTTCAGAGTGGTCTTATTTGTGATAGCCTAAAGCTGGAAACAACTCAGATGTCCCAAGAGAGATGAATAGATAGAGGACAGACCTGGAGGGTGATAATATTCAACCTGATATATATATATATATATATATATATATATATATATATATATATATATATATATATATGATCTTATATATCAGATCCTACTACAGAAGCCTATATTCAACCAAACTGGAAAATCTGGATGAAATGGATACTTTTCTAGAAAGATACCAGGTACCAAATTTAAATCAGGAGCACATTAACCATCTAAAGAGTTCTATAACCCCTAAAGGAATTTAAGCAGTCATTAAAAGCCTACCAAAGGCAATCTATAGATTCAGTGCAATCCCCATGAAAATCCCAACACAAAGTCACAGAAAAATCAAAGTCACAGAAAAAGCAATTCTCAAATTCATCTGGAAAGGCAAAAAAAAAAAAAAAAAAAAAACCAAACCCAAACAAACAAACAAAAAAAAAAAAACAACAACAACAAAACAGAATAGGGAAAACAATTTTAACAATAAAAGAATGGCTGGGAAAATAATCATCCCTGACCTCAAGCTCTACTACAGAGAAATAGTAATAAACACTGCATGGTCTTGGTACAGAGGCAGACAGGTTAATCAATAGAATAGAACCGAAGACCCAGAAATTAAACCACACATTTATGCTCACTTGATCTTTGACAAAGAAGCCAAAAATATACAATGGATAAAAGAAACCATATTCAATAATTGGTGCTGATCTAACTGACTGTATGTAAGAAAATTTAAAAAGACACATATTTGTCACCATGCACAAAGCTCAAGTCCAAGTGGATCAAGGACCGCAACATAAAGCCAGATATAATGGATCTAATAGAGGAGAAAGAGCCTTGAACTCATTGACTCTTGGGGAAATTTCCTAAAGAAAACACCAATGGCTCATGCTCTAAGATCAAGAATTGGTAAATGGGACCTCATGAAACGGGAAAGCTTCTGTAAGGTAAAGGACATTGTCAAAAAGACAAATCAGCATCCTACATATTGGGAAAAAATATTCACTAACCCCACATCTGATAGAGATACAAAATATATAAAGAACTCAAGAGGCTAACCATCAAAAAAAAAAAAACCCAATCAAAAAATGGGGTATAGAACTGAACTGAGAATTCACACTGAGAAATTTCGAATGTGGAGAAGCACCTAAAGAAATGTTCAAAATCCTTAAATATCAGAGAAATGCAAATCAACACGACCCTGAGATTCCACCTCACACCAGTCGGAATGGCCAAGATCACAACCTCAGGTGACAACCCATGTTGGCCAGGATGTGGAGAAAGGGGAATATTCCTCCATTGTTTGTGGGATTGCAAACTGGTACAACCACTCTGGAAATCAACTGGGAGATTCCTCAGAAAATTGGAAATAGATCTACCTGAAGACCCAGCAAAACCACTCTTGGGCATATACCCAAAAGATGATCCACCATGCCACAAGGGAACATATTCCACTATTTTCATGGAGGCCTTATTTGTGATAGCCAGAAGCTGGAAACAACCCAGATTTGCCATGAGAGAACTGATGCAAAAATGTGGTTCATTTACACAATGGAATACTACTCAGCTATTAAGAATAATATCCTGAGTTTTGCAAGCAAATGGATGGAAGTAGAAAATATCATCCTGAATGAGGTAACACAGATCCAAAAAGGACATGCATGGCATGTTCTCAATAACAAGCCGATATTTGCCAAAAAAGAAAAAAAGCAAAAAACAAAAACAAAAACAAAGTACAGAATACCCAAGAAACAGTTCACAGAACTCAAAAAGTTCACCAATCTGAAGGTCGCCCAAGTAAGAAAATCTCAGTCCTACTTGGGAGGGAGAAGGAAGCAACCACAAGAGGGGAGGGAGGGACAGGGGAGGGAAAGTGGATAGGGTTGGAGGGAGAGAGGAACACGATCTGGTATTGAGGTGGGGGAAAAGCTTGAAGCCCTGAGGACTAGCAGAAATAATGGAAACAGGCAACCTCGGGAAAAAGGAGGTTTGGGGAGGATGTTCTAAAAAGTACCAGAGACCTGGGAAGAGAGAGACTCTCAGGATTCAAAGGGGGGACACTAGCTGAAATGCCCTACAGTGGAGAGAGGGAATTTATTGAACACTCCACCAGCAGAAAGACAGGGCACCAAGTGAAAAATGGGGTTGCTATCCAACAGTCAAGGCTCTGACCCATATTTCTTCCACTCTGAAATAAATGCAGGGATGGAAATGGAGAAGAACCTGAGGAAAAGAAAGTCCAGTGACAGGCCCAAAGTGGGAAACAGCTCAAGGGGAGGGTCCAAGGCCTGACACTATAACTGAGACTATGGGGCGATCACAAAAATGTACCGAACATGACTGCCCTCTAAAATACCCAACAAGCAGCTTAAAGAGTCGGATGCAGATATGTGCACACAACCAATCACAGAAGCTGCTGACCCCTCTGGTTGAATTAGGGAAAAGCTGGAGGAAGTCGAGGAGGAGGACAACCCTGAAGGAGGACCAACAGCCTCAATTAACCTGGACCCCGAGCTCTCGCAAACACTGGATCACCAACCAGGCAGCATACATCAACTGATCTGAGGCCCCCAACACATATACAACAGAGGACTCCTGGGTCTGGGTTCAGTCAGAGAAGATCCACCTAATCGTCAAGAGACTGGAGACCCTAGGGAGTTTAGAAGTCTGGTGGGATGGGTGGGATGGGGACATCCTTTTGGAGACTGGGGGAGGGCATGGGGAGGAGGTATGGGATGTGGAACATTCGGAGGGTGGACCGGGAGGGTAATAAAATCTGGAGTATAAATAAATAAATAAATAAATAAATAAATAAATAAATAAATAAATAAATAAATAAATTAAATAGTTTGCTAAATCCCCAGTGATTCATATAAACTCATTCATTACCGAGGTCTTTACCCCTGTTCATCCCTCTCTGTTGACAGAATCATTTTTAGCTCCCCATACTACTATTGTATCTTCTTCTGTAGGTAGGATTGGCTGGTGGTGGTTCAAGACAGGGTTCATTTGTGTAATCCTGTCTATTCAGGGATCTGATTTGTGGACCAGGATATCCTTGAACTCACAGAGATCTGCCTTCCTCCTCCCAAGTGTGAGAATTTAAGGCATATACTACTACCACCCAGGCACCATGTCTTCTTTACTTGTGGAGCACACTGATTTAATAAATGTCTTCCTCGAGTATGGGCAACTTATTTGTGTAAAACCACATTGCACAAAGTTATTTAACCAGTAATATTATTTGGTTTTTCTTTTTTTTCCCAGAGGTTCTTTGGAGAAAAAATGTTGGGGGTAAGGTAGAACTCCACAATTTGCCAATGAGCTTCTCTATCCTTGATCTTTGTATTTTTGTAAATGTCAGATGCAGCTTCATGGGTGTAGCTTTTGCTGTTAACTAGACGAGATTATCTCATGGTAAACTCGCTGATCCTCTGGTTCTTACAATAACAGCTTCGGTATTCTCAAGCCTTCAGTGTGGATATGTTTTATAGGTGTATGTTTTGAGATTGGGCTCTACGGCTCTACATTATGATTGATGGAGGTTTCCTGTAGTCTTTAGGTGTTCCCAAGATTAGTTTCCTTGTTGAGGGATGAATATTTTCCATGGCATGTTCATTAATTAATAGTGCTTACACCTTAAAACACACCTAAATATTTTGACTGTGGATCTGAAAATGCATCTTTATTCCTAATATTTTTGGCATACATTTACTACGGTTTTAATGTGAACCTTAAATCTCTTGCATTTACATGGGCTTCCAATTAGTATAGAATTAGAACGTGTGCTGTGGAGGAGTTACCTAGGTTATGAGGCTTTTCTCTTATGAATGGATTAGTGACATCAAGGAGGTTTTGGCATTGAGAATGTGTTCTTCTTTGTCCTCTTCTTTCTTTACACATAGACAATATTCTCCTTCCCTCGTTGACATATTTAAAGAGGCCTTTCAAGAAGCAGAGAGCAAAACTCAGCAGACACCAACCATCCTGTAATAACAATGGACTTGACAGCTTTCAGTAGTATGAGAGAATCAATTTTATGTCTTATTTTAATAAAGCATACATTCTTTAGTGTTTTGTTATCACAGAATATAAATAGAACAAGGCATCATGGCTTTGTCCCAATTCCAATGGAGCAATCACTTCATAATTTCACTATTTATTTATCAATATAAAAGAAATACAACAAATACATAGAAACTGAGAAAGAATCAGAATGGTCTCCAAATATTCATATGCACTTCCAAACTATAGGCAAAATGACACATATGCTCAAATATATAACAGTAGGGAACAGGTGGCAATTCTATAAAATAGTCATGGTAATAATAAAAATATAGGAAGGCATAATTTAAATTTAAACTTAATTCACTATAACTCACAACCTCTAACCATGTTCTTTCTCAAATTTGTATTTAGTCCTTTGAGGTTTTATATATATATATATATATATATATATATATATATATATATATATATATATAGAGAGAGAGAGAGAGAGAGAGAGAGAAATGGATGATTAAAATATGATAAATATGCAAATATGCATGAATTTTAGCTTTATTTAAAAATAGTGTAGTTTGAAGAAAATCACAGGTTTAAAAGAGCATAATATTAGGCAAGTTTATTTAATTTTAAAATTAAAAATATATTTTCTCTTTCATATAAAATCCTGGCCCATTTCTGTATGCAAACCCCTCAAATATATGGATTCAAGACAAAGATGTAAATCAAGGCAGACTGAGTAAATATGGGAGAAAAAATCTGCCAATAAACATTTTAATTTTAATAATAAACTTATTCTAAGAGTGATAAATGAAAACCTTGTTGGAACACATTTAAATAAATAACATTAATTTTAATTTCACTCCCATAATGAAAAAGCAAGTGAGATTTCATCTTATCTCTAATTTATGGAAATGATAGAGACACAGTAAAGCAAACAACAACAAAACAAAACAGTGACATAAAACAAAAAAACAAAAACAAAAACAAAAATTGTTGTCTTAAGTACTTGGAAGAGGAGGGGGTTTGTCAAGTCAATTTGTTTTCCTGTATATATTCCAACTGAGACTTTTTCAATACTATGTGTAGAAAGAAACATTCAAAGTCTATGCTAATTGAAAAGTAATAAAAGAGAAAGGCTAAATTCTGTGCCAAAAAATGTGGTGTTCCTTAGAGCTATGTGATGGTTCATTAAACAAATGTACTTGCCACATAAGTGCAGTAACTGGATACATAGAAATCATTACCATCAAGGAACATATGCTTATGTAGACAGACTGTTTATCAATACATGTTCCTATGATCATATTAGAAGAAAATTCATCAAATTTGTCTAAAAGGGTACAGCATTTGCAATGATTCAGTCTATCATTTTTCTCATTGCACTGATGAAATTAAAGAAGCTTGGTTAGAATGACCATCGGTTGTAATGGGAAGACACAATCATTCTATACAGTCATTAGAATCTACCAAGCTAAGGATTGACAACTACTCAAGTGTCCATCTGATAATGAGTTTTCGTAGGAACAAAGATAAATGGGAGAGTGTGAGTATCACACTAGTGATATTAATATACATTCTGATACCAAAGGGGTGGAATGATGTTTAGAGAAGAAAAATAAACTCCTAATTTTGTTTCTGTGAACCATAAATTCTCATTATTTAAAGCATGCACGTCTTCTTATCCACATGATGAATATTTTATTCATGAGTCCCAGATCACATATCAGTTCCTCAGAAAGGCATCACTGACAACCCTAACTTGAAGTAATCACTCACTTTTAATGCAGTTTCCGTATGCCTCTCCTTCTTTGCATTTATCACACTTAGCTATAATTTGGTTATCTATGTGACTCCCTTGTTGGATGTTGTGTTCTCTGAAACTGAGGTTATATTTTCTTCTGGATCATAATGTATAGATGCAGAATATTTCCAATTTATGGTGAATTAAACTGCCTCCTTTTTTTTTTTAAAAAAAGGTATTTACTTTTTAAGGTGTTTGGTTGGTGAAATAGGAGTTTAAAGACTGTGAAAAAAATTGTGACTTGACAAGAAAATACATATTTAGGAAATTATAACAAATGAATTGCAAAGGATGTTATTTTATCAGATACATGAAATTTGCAATCAGAGTAGAATTCATTGGATTTGGGAAAGGTGTTTATGTTTTTGAGGCAAGAAAAGCTATCAAAATAAAAATTATTAAATTCATTGTAATTCATTACAGCAGATATCCTACGTGGAAATATTCATGCCATGTTTCAGACCCTCCAAACACAGGAACAATTATATGTGCTTTATCTTTTGATCAATATGTTAAGCAATAATGTTTTATAGGCTCCATCAGATAATATATCCATATTTCTTGATGACACCCCAAGTTCTGAAATCTGACAGCTTTATTATCAACTAATTATAACATGTACATAAAATTAAGATTCTTTCTTTTTCTAATGTAGCTCTATGAGCTTGCCTCTTAAATCACCTACATTGTGTCCTGTAAGTTTGAGTATGCAGTGTTTTCATTTTCTTATTTAAAAAGTTTTTATCTTCTTTCTTATTCCTGTCAAACCATTTATTTTAGTTTTGTTTTGAATGATTTATGTATTGGAGAGTGATGAATATTGAGATCATTGACAGTGTGTGTTGGCAAATGAGTTTTTTTGCTATAGTAATGTTTCTTTTATGAAATTTAGGACCATGTGTTTGGTATGAAGATATTTGGAATTATAATATTCTCTGATGGATTTTTTCTTTGATGAATATATTGTATCATTCCCCATCTGTCTTAAATTTATTGTTTAAAGTCTATTTTGATATCTGGTATTGTAATAACTATTCTAGCAACTACACAGGCTTATTTTCTGCGTTCACTTGTTTGATATATCTTTTCCATCTCTTTACCCTGACTACATGTCTATCCTTGGTGTTAGGATGTGTTTTTTGGATGTAGCATAGGCTATATCCTGTTTTCATATCTAATCAATTAGTTTATGTCTTTTTACAGGGGAATTAAGAGTATTGATGTTGAAAGTTTTAGCTGAAAAGTGGTCCTTGATTACTTTTACTTTGTGCCCATTACTCCTTTGATATGCTGATCTGAGATTATTTACTCTTTGTGTTGTTGAGGGTGTGGTTAGCCTTTTCAGGTTGAAGTTTATATTCTAGTACCTGCTGTACAGCTGGATTTATAGACACTTCTTCAGTATGGTTTTATCATGGAATTTGTTTACTGATCAATCCATTTTTTAAACAATAGTTTTGCCTTGGGTTGGTATATGTGGTGTCTAAGAGTTTACAGAACATCTGTCCAATCCCTTCTGGTTTTAGAGTTTCCATTGAGAAGTCAGGTAGTATTATGTTAGCTCTGTCTTTATATTTTACTTGACCTTTTTCTCTTGACATTTTTAGCATTCATAGCTCCGTATGTTTGATGTTTTGATTATTATGTGCTATTGGAAATTTCTATTCTAGAATATGCCTCCTGTATACAGAAGTTCCCATAGACCTGCTTTCTATAGATTAAGATGTTTTCTTCTATTACTTTGCTTAAAATATTTTCTTTTCCATTGACCTAGATTTTTTCTGCTTTCTTTACTTATATTATTCCAAGAATTGGTTTTCTCATAATGTCTGTGATTTTCTGCATGCTTTATACACAGATATTTTTAAACTTTCCTTTTCCCTTAACTGAGGTATCCATTTCTTCTCTCTTGTGTTTAGTGCCTGAGATTCTCTCCTTCATACTTAGAATCAGTTGGTGATATTGCCTCTGAGCTTCCTGTTTAAATTCATAGATTTTTCATTTCCAGATTTCCCACAGTTTGTGTCTTCTTTAGTGATTCTATTTCCATCTTCATGCCTTGATCAGTTTTGTTTTATTATTTTAGTAGATTTATCTAATAGCATTATTTAAGATCTCTGAGCATACTTATAATAGTTATATTGAATTCCCTGTCTAGTGTTTCAGCTAAATTGCATTTGTAAGGATTTATTATGGTAGGTTGTTAGTTTCTACTATAGCTATACTGTCCTCGCTATTATGGATAACAAAACTTACTAAGTCCTTAGTCATGACAATGTAATTACAACCATACTTGGTCGAATACATTTCTCTAGTTTAAATAAGTTATGTGACCTCATCTGTTATACACACAAACACACACACACACACACACACACACACACACACACACATTTGTTTAAGAATATCATTCACAAATACAATATTTTCAGGCATTCCTGAAAACTGTTGCCTACATGTGGGATATGTTCTTCTTGCTGGGATGCTTGTCTGTTTTCAGTGGGAGAGGAAGTGCCTAACCTATCAGAGACTTGAAGTGTTAGCGAATACCCAGGGGGCCACCATATGGTCAGAGAAGAAGGGTTGGGAGAATAGGGAAAGACTGGTGGGAGAGGTTGACCAGAAGGGGGTCAGTGAGCGGGATATAACATGAACAAGCCAAAAACATAATAATAAAATAAAAAAATCCCTGTTCTAGGACCAACATAAATACTCATCTGCACATCTGCTACATATGTTTAGGGAGACCTAGGTCCAGCCTGTGTATGGTCTTCAGGTGGTGGATCGGACTTTGATAGCCCCAAGGGTCCAGATTAGTTGACTCTGTTGGTCTTCTTGAGAAGTGCCTATCTCCTTGACCTGATACTTTTTTCACACTTTCTAGAACATGTTATACTTAGTTTGTGAAAAAAAAACCTAATAGATAGGTAATGTTTCTTATGTAAATAATATTACTTACACATGTCCCTTCAGATAGTAAAGATGATATTGGTATGCTTGTCCTTGGGAAAGAATATTTCTTCAAGCTCACCATTTTTCTTTTTAGTTGCCTGTAGTTCCTAGTGTAGGTTTGAGAGCCAGGAAAATAATTGGCATTGGGAGGTGGTAGGGAAGTCTCCCAGGAGTCAATTTGGGGGACCTTAGTTGACATACATAGCAGTAGGGATTTGGGACTTGAAGAGGCTACCTCATGTAGCCAGGCATGACCGTGAGTGGAATGATAAGGACACCAACTCACCCACAAAACTTTCAATATAAAATTTGTCCTGTCTAAAAGAAAGGCAGGGACAAACATGGAACAGAGACTGAGGCAACGGCCTCCCAATAACAGCCCCAAATTGAGACCCATCCCATGGACAAGCATTACCCAGCTGGGGGAATGATAGAGTGCCTCAAAGGGGATAGGAACCCCAAAGGAAGCCCTACAAAGTCAACTAACCTGACACTGAGCCATTAACCAAAGAGCATACACAGGCTGGAACAAATCCCCAGCACATATATTGCAGTAGTGTAGCTCAGTCTTTGTGTGTGCTAGGGAAACTCTTCCTGAACTGGGCGGCCTTGTCTGGCAACCTTGGGCAAGGGTACACCACACTGTGAAGAGTCTGGATGAACCAGATGAGGAGTGGTGGTCAGGGGTAGGGGGTGGGGGTGTTGCTCCTCTCAGAAAATAAGGGAAGAGCTGATAGTGGGAAGGGGATAGTGTGAGGGGATAAAGGTGGGGTAGTGATCATGATGAAAAATGAATAAATAAAATAAGAAAAAATATAGAAATAAATCTAGGTAGCAAAAAATAATGAGATAAGAGTTAAAATGTTTTCCAGTATTTTGGTAACCTGTTATGCTTGCGTGTTTACTTATAGTTTTATTACTAATTTGGGGGCTTCTTCAAACTGGGAATTTAGAAGAATGTAGCTATGCTTCCTTGTAAGTAAATATTTTTGTTCTGATTTTTTTGTTGTTATTCACTGAAGAGAAGAAAATAGTTTTATTCCTCATTAAGTAGACATTTCATTCTTTCAAGGGAAAAACAGCTCTCATATTAAATGTGTCATTTCATATTCCAATCAACATTCATGCAGATTATGTTTAGCTGCTATTGCTCTGCAAATAGTTTACATAATCAATCAAAATGCATGTTGTTCTCTGATACACAAAAAAATATTTCAATTTTCTTAACCATTTGGTTTTACTGAAATTGTATAACTTTATAATATTGAAATATTCATGGCCACTATGAATGTCTTCATTCAAGTGTGAATTAAAGTGATTTAATTTTCTTTAACATTTTTGTATAATATATTTTGGTCTTATTATTTCTGTGCACCCAAATTCCAACTCCTCTCAGATCTTTCCCCATTTTCAGTCTCTCTGTGTCTCTGTGTCTCTTTGTCTCTGTGTCTTTGTCTCTGTGTCTCTGTCTTTCTCTGTCTCTCTGTCTCTGTCTTTCTGTCTCTGTCTCTCTCTCTGTCTCTGTCTCTGTCTCTCTCTCTCTCTCTCACACACACACACACACACACACACACACACACACGAGAAAGTTAAATCAAAACAAACAACAATAAATGACCTAGTCCAGTAGGCTTTTTTTCATGGCAAGGTTATAAGTGGGAGACTAAGAGGTGAGAACCTAAAGAAGATGGAGTTAGGAGGTCTTGTCCAAGCTACGTCTTATTCCAAACAAGCTTATGGAAAGAAGTGCAACATTTTATATATTATTTGTGGGGTGTGGAGGAAGGAGAAGAGATAGCATAAAAACATCATAGAATGTGAGGAAGTCTTGCAGTATAAAGAGTGACAAACACAGGGAAACTCAGAGGTGCTGTGGAGAGGCACTGGAAGCCACAGCAGAGAGCTGTGTAGAGACTGATAACCATAACGCCTTGAGATGATAAGAGTTGACTTTTTAGGATGAAGTAGCTACTCCCCAAAGTCCTGACCCAGGCCATTGCTAGCTCTACCACCCATATTCTTGGTTTTCTTGTCTATACATCAAGACCTTGTGGAAAGTATCCCAAGGACCTAGCGCCAAGTTCTATGAAGCATATTCCTGGTTTTATTTTTTTCTACAATTTTTATTAAATTGGGTGTTTCATATACATTTCAAATGTTATTCCCTTTCCCAGTTGGTTTCCTGTCCATCGGCCCCATAGCCCCTCCCCCTCCCATCCTATATGGTGTTCCCCTCCCCATCCACCCCCCATTACGAACCCTCCCAACAATCCAGAACACTAAGGGTACAGCCTTGGCAAGAACAAGGGCTTCTTCTTCTACTGATGCCCCAACAAGTCTATTCACTGCTACCTATGTAGTTGGAGCCCAGGGTCAATCCATGTATAGTCTTTGGGTAGTAGTTTAGTCCCAGAAGCTCTGATTGGTTGACACTGTTGTTCTTATGGGGTCGAAAGCCCATTCAGCTCTTTCAGTCCTTCCTCTAAGTCCTCTAACGGGGGTCCTGTTCTCAGTTCAGTGGTTTGTTGCTGACATTCGCCTCTGTATTTGACATGTTCCAGCTGTGTCTCACAGGAGAGATCTATATCCAGTTTCTGTCAGCATGCACTTTTTAACTTCATTTATCTTATCTATTTTGGTGACTGTATGTGTACATGTATATATATATATGGGCTACATGTGGGGCAGGCTCTGAAAGACTGTTCCTTCAGTCTCTGCTCTAAACTTTGCCTCCCTATCTCCTCTTATGTATATTTTTGTCCCCCTTTTAAAGAAGGAGTAAAGCATCCACATTTTGGTCATCTTTCTGGGTGTGTGCATCATGTGGTGTGTGCATCTTGGGTAATTCGAGCATTTGGGCTAATATCTACTTATGAATGAGTACATACCATGTGTGTTTTTCTGTTGATTGGGTTACCTCAAGCAGGATGATATTTCCTAGTTCCATCCATTTGCCTATAAATTTCATAAAGTCATTGTTTTTGATAGCTGAGTAGTACTTGTGTAGATGTACCACATTTACTGTATCCATTCCTCTGTTGAAGGGCATCTGGGATCTTTCCAGCTTCTGGCTATTATAAATAAGGCTGCTATGAACATAGTGGAGCATGTGCCTTTGTTATATGTTGGAGCATCTTTTGGGTATATGCCCAAGAGAGGTATAGCTGGATCCTCAGGCAGTTCAATGTCCAATTTTCTGAGGAACCTCCAGACTGATTTCCAGAATGGTTGTACCAGTTTGCAATCCCACCAACAATGGAGGAGTGTTCCTCTTTCTCCACATCCTTGCCAGCATCTGCTCTCACCTGAGATTTTTATCTTAGCCATTCTGACTGGTGTGAGGTGGAATCTCAGGGTTGTTTTGATTTGCATTTTCCTGATGACTAAGCATGTTGAATATTTCTTTAGGTGCTTCTCAGTCATTCGATATTCCTCAGCTGTGAATTCTTTGTTTAGGTCTGTACCCCATTTTTAAATAGGGTTATTTGGCTCTCTGGAGTCTAACTTCGAGAGTTCTTTGCATATTTTGGATATTAGTCCTCAGTTTGTTGGTTGCCGTTTTATCCTAATGACAGTGTCCTTTGGCTTACAGAAGCTTTGCAATTTTATGAGATCCTATTTGTTGATTCTTGACCTTAGCGCATAAGCGATTGGTGTTCTGTTCAAGAAATTTTCCCCAGTGTCCATGTGTTTGAGACTCTTCCCCACTTTTTCTTCTATTAGTTTGAGTGTATCTGGTTTGATGTGGAGGTCCTTGATCTACTTGGACTTAAGCTTTGTACAGGGTGATAAGCATGGATCGATCTGCATTCTTCTACATGTTGACCTCCAGTTGAACCAGCACCATTTGCTGAAAATACTCTTTTTTCCTTTGAATTGTTTTGGCTCCTTTGTCAAAAATCAAGTGACCATAAATATGTGGGTTCATTTCTGGATCTTCAATTCTATCCCACTGGTCTATCTGCCTGTCTCTGTACAAATACCATACAGTTTTATCACTTTTGCTCTATAATACTGCTTGAGATCAGGGATGGTATTTCCCCCAGAAGTCCTTTTATTGTTGAGGATAGTTTTAGCTATTCCTGGTTTTAGATAGGGAAGTTGCTTGTCATACCTGAGTGCCTTTCATCAGTTAATGCCTCAACAAATAAAACCAAAACTTCCTAAACAAAACAGATCAAGCAGAAAATGTGAGAAAATACATGGAACTCACTTTGTATTGGCTCTGTATCATGGGCATGGGGCATTCCTGGCTTTGAGAGTGGTTGACACACCCAGTGACACACCACTGGGGAAAACTAATATTTTCCCCTTCCCAGCAAGTACAAACTACAAGTAGTTTCTTGATTAAGCGTTGGTCTTTGTGTGTCTGATTCTCATTCTCCGTGGCGTGGTTTGTCTGCTTTGAGCCTAAAAATAATCTTCAGCATTACTTCAATCATCAAAGTTGATAGTTCTCTGAAATTAAAAAAAAATATTTTAATATTTTTTAAAAACAAGCTCTTTACTATAAACTGCTTCCTCTGGAGTGTTTTTCCTCTGTGTAATATGTCTATTTAATATTTATATAGATTCATCTTCCTTTTTAAAGAAACGAAATCTGAGTAGAAAGATGACAGGTGAGCCTTTGAGGTCCTTGAAAATCTATTCCCTTGGTCTTTGGTGCAGAACCGTTTTTTCCTTTCATTGTTTTCTATGCTAGATCCAGAGGTCCTTCTGCTTTGAAATTGTAAACATATCAATTTATAGGAAATGTTGACTCGTTTTTAAAAGCTTGATTTATTAAGGATCTAGGGAGGGAAAAGTGAAGTACAACGTACCTGAGGGAAAATGAAGCACAAAGAGATTTCAATTTAAGTTGAAACTAAAATCAGGAGTTATTAAAATGAGTAAGTGAGAAATCTGAGCTGACAGTATGATGAATGTACTCTCAGGAAAGAAACACTGGAAAATATTGAAAGATACTCATTTATAGAGCTTTATATCACTATAAATAAATGTTTGTCACATTACAACAAATTCATCACATGAGTCACTCCTATGTTTCACTCTTATGTTAATTTATATGCATATTAACCAAAATATTCATAATAAACATCATTTGAGAGGCTGCTAATATATTACTGAGTATCCTACTAGTAGGAAGCATCATTATTTTGTATAGAGGATATCATTTGCCGCCAATGAATATTTCTTAACAAAAGAAAATAATCCTTTTTTATTCCAAGAAATATATTCAGTTGCTCTTTCACTAGATGCAAATGCCATGTGTCTGAGAGATCAACTTTCTGCATAAATATTACTTATTAAAATTCATGGGAGTACTTTAATCACTAATTTAATTTAAGATATTCTATTTTCTAAAACGTTATTATTAGGCAAATGAATATGTATTAAACATGAAGCTTCGGGACTCATATAGGCCCCAAAGCTGAAGAGTTACTGCCATCCTCACAAAAGCTGCTTTTCTGTCATTAAACTGGCTGGGGCTGTGTCAGGAAGGAGTATGTTCAACTACCGCGCTGACAATTACCACAAGGCAGCTACCTCAAAGAAGCAGCACAGAGAGAAGCATTTAGAGTGAAACAATGCTCAATGTAAGACTCCAGAGTTCCTTTTTTTTGAAAAATAAAAAATTAAGCACATAATAGGAACTATAAATGAGAATAAGTATTCAGAAGAAAAAACCCCAAAAACAACAACAACAACAAGAAAAGGAAGCCGAATCTAGCCTGTGCTGGAAGCCAGAGCCATGAGAAAACACAAACATCCAGCAAACTAAGCCCATGTTCTATAAATTAACTTATTCACCTCATGTAATTGTTGTCTCAGAGGCTTACTGTTGAATACACTCACCCTTTCTAGTTCTTTCGGAATTCTGGCTGACTGCTTCAACTCATCTGTTCTGTCTGGAAAAACCTCTCCAAGCTGAATGATTCACACTGGCTTTTCTCAGCTTCCCACAGAATTGCTCTGCTTCGTTTCAAACTAATTCTAGCCATCTGTTCTAATCTTCTGTCTCCTTCTCATTCTCTGGCCTATTTTGTCTTCATCTGCAACCTGTTTCAGTATAGTGTCCTGGTAAAGCCGCCTCCTCTTCCGCCTCCTCCTCTTCTGCCTCCTCCTCTTCCTCCCTCTTTCTCCTCCTCCCTCTTTCTCCTCCTCCTTCCCTCCCTCCCTTCCTCTCTCCCTCCCTCCCTCCCCCACTCTCTCTCTCTGTCTCTCTCTGTGTCTCTGTCTCTCTCTCTGTCTCTCTCTCTGCTACTATCTTAAATTACTTCTCTTTCATGTCTCTGGGAGAGTTGAATGCATCCTATCTCTGACTCGTTCTGACAAAATTCTCTCCATTTCTTATTTTGTCTCTCAATTAGATGCCACTTTCAAACATGGCTGCTTCCTTCTGTAAACTAAGATTGCTTTCATTGCTTGGGCCTAAAGGTGTACACTAAGGGATTGTCTACAGTTCAAGCCAGATCACATAGATCTAGAAGACCTTTGGATGTGCTTCCTTAATAGAACAGTCATGTACCTGGATTAAAATTCTCCTGCATGTTTCACAATTGTTGTTATATTAGTCTATAATTTCTGAATTTGCTGCACAAATAATATTGATACTAAATGTATATAAATATACTCACTTCATTTGTATGGAACATGTGTATATGTTTACATTAAATCACAGAAAAGGTATCCTAAAATTTCTAACTGTTGTTTGTCTTAGTTTGTTAAGTTCTTCTATTCCAAAGTCATGACAGTGTCTTTGGACAGCAAAGATTGTATCCAAATTTTTCCTGGATTCAAATAGGAAAGTCCAGCTTGTCACAGGTGTCCAGGCAGAGAAGAATTTTATGGCAACGAAGCCAAAAAGCATAAGCTGGAATTGTAGATCATTTTTTCTTCACTTTCCACTCCATTTTTGATTATTTTATATGAAACTCACTGAAGTCAAATTATAATACTTTAATAGTGTTGACTATATAGCATCACCCAGAAAAAGGAAACATAGTTACTTCATAGTAATTTGGATCAGAATATATTTCCCTTGCAAGTAATGAAATGGCTCTGGCATATTGGATTCACTGTTGTTTCTTTTCTCCCTCACTTCTCTCTCTCTCTCTCTCTCTCTCTCTCTCTCTCTCTCTCTCTCTCTCTCTCTCTCCCCCCTCCCTCCCTCTCTCTCTCTCACTTTCTCTCTCTCTCTCTCCCTCTCTCCATTTCTTCCCTCTTCCTTTTAGGTTTTATTCACATTTTTATAGTGTTTTCATATATAAAATAAGTAAACTTAAAATTGGAAATAAAATTTGAAGATCAGACAAGTCAGTATTATTGGTGAGCTTGTTTCATAGTATTAATAACAAATATTATTACAGAATTTAATATCATAAACATTTATTCTGTAAGTGCTCATGTAAATTTTTCCTTCCATGCAGGTTGCTAAGCAACTGGCTTAAAATGTTTTTGTTGACTGCGAATACAATGTGGTGCATTTCCAGAAAGCATAGACATTCTCCAAATCATTTTTAAGCTATAGTATCATATTATGCAAGCCATGATCTAAAAAATAGCAACGTAATGTATAAAGAAAAATGCTCCCCATGACAGGCAATAACATTTATGTTTGGTTCAAATGTCTTTCCTGTCAATAAATACTGTTACCGCACAATTGTAGTTGAAAGAAAAATACTTCCTTTGAAATTAATTTAGACACAGATGCTAAAAGAAAAATTATTGTTAGTGTAATCTGAAAACAACCAGAAATGTACAAAATTCAATCAATGTCATTTGATAAAAATATGGGGAAGAATCTAGAGTTTCTTCAAAAACAGTATATGATAGTGTAGATCAAACTCACAAATTAATATAAAATATTTTCTTTCATAGTTATTTTGGCTAATGTACTGCATGACCTTTTGTTCATATATAAATATAATAATGCTACTATGAAATCATGTCAGAGGAGGTGGAAAACTTACCTGCATAGCAAAAGATTAAGTGTTTCAGAAAGTGTGAGAAGGACTGATGCTTGTTTGCTATACTACAGATGTAAGAATTGCAAATCGAACACTCAGGGAGTTACATAAGACAGCTGAGAGAACTGGGGCGTTTATTTAAAAGTTAAATTTGCACTAAGAGGAACCTATACTTGACCTTTCTAGTGTTTTTTTTTAAAGAAATAAATGGGCCGCTAAGCTTCATTTCTAAAATATCACATATGAAAAAATAAGAGTTTATTGTGTTAGAAAAATAAATGAATTATTCTGAATTTCCATTTGCATTCGAGAGTTTGGAAGGAAAATTTGATTAGAGGATGTACGCAATTGTAATTTTTTTATTTTTATTTTTTGTTTTTGAGATTTTAATTTAACTACATTTTTCCCTTTCCTTTATTCTCTCCAAATCCTCTTATAACACATCTAGCTCTCCTTCAAATTTTTGTTCTCTTTTAAAAAATTAATTGCTATTATATGCATGTATACACACATATACCCACATACACACACATACACACACCACTACCACCACCACACACACTCACACTCATTCACACATACCACACCACACACACTCACACTCATTCACACACACCACACCACACACTCTCACACTCATTCACACACACACCACACCACACACACACCACACCACATACATACACACCTGCACACTCATTCACACACACACACCACACCACACACACACCACACACTCATTCACACACACCACACCACACACACTTACACACATACACACACCATACCACACACACACTCACACTCATTCACACACACACACCACACCACACACACTCATTCACACATACCACACCACACACACTCACACTCATTCACACACACCACATCACACACTCACACTCATTCACCCACACACACCACACCACACACTCTTACACACACACATACCACAACACACACACACTCACTCACACCACAGCACACACACTCACACTCATTCACACACACACACAGACACGAGCATGCATATGTAAACACATATTTTAAAGTACAACTTATTAAGGCCATATAATGTTATTGTTGTATATAATTCAACAATTACCATTTGGCACCAGACAACCAATTGGTGTGTTCTTCACTGCAGAGGACTGTCTCTGCTCCCATCCAAAGCTAATTGTTTGTGCTTCTTTGTGTGGGATTAAAGCCTCATGGGCTTTCATCATCTTACTTGGCCGATTTGTTGATGTCCTACTTGATCATCTCATGTTTGGGCTGTCCTGTTGATGAAACTTTATAGATGTACCTTCTGATGTTACTAGAAAAGAATATCCCATGGTAAAGTCACTGATCCTCTGGTTCTTACAATGCCTGCTTCCTTGTTCCCGAGCTTTAAGTGTGGGCAGGTTTTGTGGATATTTCTTTTGGGAATGGGTTCTACAACTCTACAGTTTGATTGACTGAGGTTTCCTGTAGTCCTAAGATCTTCCCAAGAGAAGTTTCCTTCTTGAGGGATGGAAATTACTCTTATCTGTAGGTATAAAGGCAAATGTTCGTAGATAATATTAGGAACCATGCCAGTTTAGTAAATTAGTGGTTGTACATTGTGTCCCAATTATTTTTTTTTTGAAAATAACGTATTTTTTAATTTAGAAATGCATTTGAAAAACTCTCTCACAGACTCGTGTAGATTGAAATATAAATAGCCATGACAGTCTAACTGATATTTCTAATGATTTTGTAATACTTACTGATGCCTTTCGTGAGAAGAATAAAGTGCCCAGATGGATTATCATTTGTTCAGGGAAACAGTCCTGCCCATAAAATAAATGTTGCTTGAATCACAAAAAAAGAAATATTAAGTTATTAAAATAATCTCTGTAAACCATGGTTACACTGAAATAGAACATTTAGTGAATTTTGTGTACAAAAAAGTAGAAGAAATCATTTAAGATATTAAATAATTTTTATTTATTATTTTAAATATAAAACTTCAACTTACTATAACCTTTTATACATCCATAAAATGTATAAAAGATTTTCTACTTTGGAGCATTCAAGATTGCTGTGAAAATTATAGTAGCTAAAATTCTGTTCGAAAGAACACAGTAATTTAGTAAATATGTAAAATGTTAGGTAGTGTTTTTATAACCTCTCAAAATCATGGTTCTTACCTTGTTCTCTTAGTCTACAAATTTTTAAATAATAAAAACAGATACCTTTGTTATGATGATGAGCAGTCAGTCCTGGGTCAAACCTTAAAAAACCAGGAAAATCATCCAATAAATTATTAGACAAAATAACGAGTATATTTTTAACAAATTGCCTAGTACATTATATTATATACTAAATATACTTAACATGCTTTGATCCAACAAAATATGGTTAATATGCCATAGAAATTCTTCTAATGAGTTATGTTAGCTGTTTTCTTCAGATTATTACCCCATGGCTCAAAGCTGACTGCCAAAGGTTCAATCTTATCCTCACAACATTATATGAAGAGGAGGAAAACGATATTTCATTTTTCTTTTTTTTTTAACCTGTTAGTGAAATTTCGTTGTAAAATTCTACTTGTCAGTAAGATTCGCAGCTGAAAATCAGGTCACGTTTTGTTCTTAACTACTACTAGTAGAAAATATGGCATTGACACCCTAGATTTAAAGGAATATTTTTTTCCTCCTTAAAATAGGGGAAAGGCTACAGCTAATTCAGAACTTGGAGGTTCAAAGAGAATGTGAGATTTTTTATGGTTATTTATATTTATTTACATTGCAAATATAATGCCCTTAACCAGTTTCCCTTCCACAAACCCCCTATCCCATCCTCCCTGGCTAAGCCTCTACAAGGCTGCTCTCCCAACTGCCCACCCAGTCCAGCCTCACCACTCTATCATTTCCTACACTGGGGCATCAAGCTTTCACAGGACCAAGGGTCTCCCCTCCCATTGATGCCAGATAAGGCCATCCTCTGCTACATATGTAGCTGAAGCCATGGGTCCCTCCATGTGTACTCTGGTTGGATGAATTCCTTCCTCTGTTGAGGGACATCTGGGTTCTTACCTGCTTCTGGCTATTACAAATGAGGCTGTTACGACCATAGAAGAGCGTGTGTCCTTGGTATAGATTGGAGCAACTTTTTGGGTATAGGCCTAGGAGTGATATAACTGGGTCGTCAGATAGAACTATTTCCAATTTTCTGAGGAACCTCCAGACTGAATTCAAGAGAGGTTTTACGAACTTTGCAATCCAACCAGCAAAGGAAGTGTTCTTTCTCCACATCCCCTCCAGCACCTGCTGTCACCTTAGTTTTTGATCTTAGCCATTCTGACTGGTGTGAGGTGAAATCTCAGGGTTGCTGTGATTTGTATTTCCTTGATGACTAAGGATGTTGAACATTTCTTTAAGTGCTTCTCAGCCATATTCCTCAGTTGAGAATTCTTTGTTTAGCGCAGTACTCTGTTTTTACTAGGGTTATTTGGTTGTCTGCAGTCTAACTTCTTCAGTTCTTTGGATATTTCAGATGTTACCCCTCTATGCGATTTAGCGTTGGTAAAGATCTTTTCCCAATATGTGAGTAGCTGTTTTGTCCTATTGAAGGTGCCCTTTGCCTTACAGAGGCTTTTTCAATTTTATGAGGTCCCATTTGTCAATTTTTGATCTGAGAGCATGAGCCATTGTTGTACTGTTCAGGAAAATTTCCCCTCTGCCAATGTGTTGGAATTTTTTTTTCCCCACTTACTCTTCTATTCATCGTATCTGTTTTTATGTGGAGGTCCTTGATCCACTTGGACTTGAGCTTTGTACAAGAAGATAAGAATAGATCAGTTTTCAACTTTTAAAATACCTAAGAGACCATTTTAATTTTAATTTCTTCTGTGTTAGTAGATAAAAGCTTATAGATCTTTCATTAATTGATTATATTTGCAGGTATAAAAATACGAATAAGGTTTCTGGTTCTAACATCAATGAGAACGATTGCATTTTAAACCCCTGAAGATACAGTCTATTAAAGATCAAATACATTAACATATAATACCATAAAGAAGCACAGGGGCATGCTACCGTGTAACGTATTTGTTTACTTAAATAAACAGAATTATGAATGCAGTAGAACCATGGGTGATTGCAAAAGTAAAATTTACACTTATGTTGGGATATTAAAAAGTTTGCATGAAATAAAGTTTTTTCTCCTGATCCATATCAATTTGTGAAGGTTGGCAATTCAGTTTGCTATGTAATATATTCTTATGAAGCAGAGTAACATCCAATTTACCAGGGAAATCCATTTAAATTCAAATCAGAGACTAATCTTCATATAATCCCTTGCTTGAAATGTAATGATGAGAAATGAATAGGCACCTAAAGTGAGCAATTACTTATCCTGATTATTTTCATTTCATTTGATAGGAATTATTATCTTCAAGAAAGAAATAATACATAGAAAGGTCACAATGCATGTCCTGTGACCAGTAAATTTATTAAAGCTATAATGGAGAAATAAAAGACTGCCCATATTTTCCCCTGTAATAAAGAAGATAACTACATAATGATATTCTTTAAAGTCAAATCAGAAATAAAACATAAAATAATTTCAGTGCTTGTGGCTTTAAACATTCTTTCCAAAACTATTGGAGTGGTGAAATATTCAGCTTCATATAATAATTAAATATAACTTCATATACAGTGGATACTATCTCTAAAGAAATTATACGCAATGACAATGGTTGATAATATTGGAATACAAATGAATAATAGTATTAGTTAAATGTAAAAATTTGTTATAAAGTTAAAATAATTGATAGTATCGAATATCCAATTTGTCTTAAACTGACCTATCATTTAGGGAGGAAGAAACGGAATGAGGGGGTATGTTCTGAGAAATGACCTAGCACTTTAGGAATAAGATTGCAAAAAGCCACAAGAGGATAATAATAGTAATTAAGCTAATGAATTTAGTGAGATTTTGTTATGATTTGAAACTACAGGAAGCAAATGTGTGGGATCTATGATTGTAACGTGCAGTGACTTGAGAAATGCACACAACCCTACATATTTAACTTGTGCAACAGGGAATGTGGAAGTGCCTCATTCTAAATCAAGCAAAACACAGAAGAAAAGAACATGTCCGGTCACACAAAGAAGTCAGATTGGTCCCAAATATCGCCTAGTGGATATTCTAGTATCAGGAAGAGTGGTAGGAAGATATATTCCTCAAACCCCAATGTCTACAAATATCTACTTCATTGTAGAATTGGCTAGGTGTGATTTTATTATAAATGATATTTGTACAGATATCTATAAACAAAATTATTTTATTTTTAGTTTGTATTTTATTGTTACTAAGTGGGGATTTTGGCTACTTCATGTAATGTAGTTGAGATATTAATATATCCAAAAACGCTTTTAGTCTGCCAAAATGTCTATTAATATTATGTTTCTGTTACTCTTTAATTTTTCTGTTTTGCTGTTATACTAATTAACAGAAAATTTTATTAATGGCAAGATTAAAACATGAGCTTTGGGAGTCACTAATATTATTTAAATATGGAAAATTAATACCTAATGTCATAAAATAAGAAGATAACTTCTAATAATTGTATACTTCCTGATTGAATATAATATAGTTTTCAGTTTAGTATTTTTATCCAGAATTTATAACCTGAAACAACTTTGTAAATTCTGTTACCATTTTATAATGAACAGAAGAGATAGATAAAGGTGTGATGTTATTATTACTGTGAGAATACAATCTGATACCAATGGATTGTGAAAATGAAATGCCAATGATTTTTAAACAATAAAAACTCAAACCAAATTGTAATCAATGAAGTCTTATTACACATAAATTAAAAAAATAAACTGTTCAACAATTCTTTTGGGTTGGTAAAGAAATTTGAGTTTTATGTTTTAAGTTTTATGTGTTTGTAATTATTGTTTTGATCAAGGCAGTTTAGAGGTTGTAGTGAACATATTTTTAAAATTCATGTTGAGTAATTTTCATATTCTGAAAACACTGTAATATATCCAAAACTAACACCAAATGATATCTATGTTGTAAAAGATAACTACTAAAATATGAAATGAAATAATTATGTCAGAAGAATATTTAGAGAGCCAGTCTTTTGTACTAATGGCATGATATAATAGGGAAAAAAACCCTCTAAATTGAGAGTACACAATTGAGATGAGACATCCTAAATTACAATTTAAATAATTTACTTAACGACTAAAATAATTATTTTTGAATTTTAATAGAAAAAGTGATAGAAAAAAAGTGGAAAAGTAATAATAATTTTTTATTAATCATTCCATTCCTTTACATTTCAAATGATATTCCACTTCTCGGTTACCCCTCTACAAACCCCTCATCCCACATCCACCCTCTCCTCCTCTCCTTTGCCTCTATGAGGGTGCTCCCCCACGCACCCACTCTCTAGCCTCACCGCTCCAGCCTCCTCCTACTCTGGGGCATCAAACTTTCACAGGACCAAGAGCCTCCCCTCCCATTGATATCAGACAAGGCCATTCTCTGCTGCATATGTATGTGGAGCTATGGATCCCTCCCTGCACAATCCTTGATTGGTGATCTAATCCCTGGGAGCACTGGGTTTGTTTGACCAGCCAATGTTCCTCTTCCTATGGGGTTGCAATCCCCCTTTGCTCCTCTAGTCCTTCCCCACTGGGGTCACCAAGCTCACTCTGATAATTGGTTCCAATAATCCACATCCGCCTTGATCAGTCAAAACATTTTAAGACAAGTAAATGATGAAGGTAAATTTGTTTTCATAGCTATTTCTGTTAAATAAAAACTCAAATGGATATTTAACTTAACATTTTATATTTTAGGCATGGCTTTTTAAACTAAAGCATTATTTCTTTAAAACTTCAATTTCACATAAAATTTATGTATTTTTCCTTAAATTTCTGTACCAACCATATCAGCCCCATAACTAAATTTTTTTACCATGTGAATAGACAACATTTTAAATATATGTGATGGTGGTAAGAAGACTGATGATCTGACTTCTTTCTGTTAATCTACAAGGTATTTTCTGAAATAACCCAATGGGGTGTACATTATTCATATCGCTGAATTTGGGAAAACCATTTTCATTACTGTGATTAGTTCATTTACCTGAACAAGCATCCAAGCACGTCTTCTTTCTCCCAAAAAAATACCCATGCCTCCACTATTAATTCTTTATAACTGCGTTGGCCATCTGTTGGTCCAATACTGCTGCTGTCTTCTCCAGGGTCCCAGTGTGTCCGTGCGCAGTGGCCCTGGGGAGAGAGGCCAGCTGGTGCTCCCCCTGCAAAGGTGATCTTTTTTCTCTGATAGTTTAAAAGAAAAATTCTAAAGACTACAGGCCCCGAGAAGGTGGCTAATTGCGATTTTTTTTTGTTTTGTTTTCTTTCACAGTATACATTAGAAACAAAAGCAAAGCTTGCTCGCTTGCTGGAACACAGGAGCATGCGCACTGAATGGGAACTAGCAACCCTGGAGGATGTTAGACTTGCTCCCTCTCCAAGACAGCAGCAGCCTGCACTAGGTGCCCTGTGTGCAGTTGCCTCTCCTCACCCTCCCAGCCCCAGTCAAGGACCCAGGCACTGCAGGCAGGGAGGACCACACCTCACAGCAGGCGCTGGTTTCCCTCAGCAATTGGCTGTTCTGTGGCATATCAGCTCCTCTCCCTTTGTGGAACAATGGGCAGGAGCTTGGGTCTCGCTCTTTGGTCCCCACCTGTTCCCACACTCTAGATTCCAAACCCTGGTTTTGAGATGCTTAGGGCAGAAGTTAGGGCCTTTGCACAGACAGCAGAATGGGGCTAGGCAAGGCACCCTCAACTCTCCTAGAGTTCTCACTACAAAGGGTGGAAGTCATGTAGGTGTGGCCTAGCTTGCGGCATCCCATCCTCAGTCCATGGAATGGTGAGGGGAAAGGGTAGATGCCTTAGATTTTAGCTATAACCTACAACCCAGTTAGGCTGCGTGTGCCAATGCTTGGAGAGGGCGTGGCCATCAAGGGTCAGAGACCTCAGAAAGGAAGGAGGTGGGGCTGAAGTTCTGCCATTGCCTCTCCCAGCCCCACTCCTGTCCATACTCCAGTGCTTGTAGCATTTCAGTAGGGGTGGCCTCTTGGGCAGGGCCTGGCCTAGTCTGGGTCTTGCCTTTCCACTGCCCAGAGAGCCCTGTTTTCCTCCCCACCCATACTCTTGCCCATGCCTCCTCAAGTGATCTCTGTGTGAACAATGTAGGGAGTTCTCCAGACCTAGACAGGAGAGGGCAAGGCCAGATGCAATGGCCCCTCTGGAGGGGTTGTTAGCTCTCAGGCCAAGAACCTTATTACCTGGTGCAAAAACTGTAAAAGTGTACAGACTCTCCACAGATTTTTATTTTAATTGCAAGTCTGTCGACTTTCGTAAATGTTCTTGGTGTTTGACTGTAATGGAACGATGTCACCCAAGGAATGTGCGAGGGCTGGCCAGGACACTGCTCTCATGGTTCATATAGCTTAGAGAATGGTGCTGAGCTAAGTGAAGAGCTTTGAGGTTTAGGTGTCTGTCTTTTTCCTCCCTGGGGCATTAATTCGTTGGCTTTCAAGCACACTGTTGGGGTAGGAGGTTGATGGGGGCATATGCACCAATTGGACTAGTAAAGCATCCTCCACCCCACAGTGTTGGAGCTGAGCTCTGCCTACACCAAGGGCTGGAGTTGCCAGGGCCCTGCTATGGAAAGACACTGGCCACTGACACCGAGGCTCTGCTGGAGAGAGCAGCCCCTCTCTTGTCCTTTTTATTCAAATTGTATGTTAGGGTGAAGGAATCTGCCAAAATTACTTTGAGCGAAGACCTCTGACTGCCCAGGAATGGTGTGGAGAGCAGAGTCAGAGCTCCACTTACACCCCTGTACCTACCCGAGGGAGGGACGCTATTTTCTCATACCCGTATATCTGGGAGCCAGACTGTCCCGGGAACCAGCCCATTTTTGTTATATACTCAGCCACACGGCTACTCATTTACCCGGCTCCTTCTTGTCTAAGTACTTGAAAAGAATGCAAAGGTCAGAGTCAGCCAGAGCCCCTCCCTCCAACCTAGACTTCTAACCATGTAATAACATACAGAGAAGCTGTTGGTATTCGAAAATTCCATGTGGCGGTGCAATTTCTGTACATCTCCAATTAGGAATATTAAAGATTTATTTAGCCAAAAAAAGATTCACAAGTAGAAAGTAGTATGTCTTCCCTGTGTTCTAGGACTGAATCAAGCTGTTATCAGGTGAGTCTGAATGGAGATCCTCCTCAGATTGCAGGCTCTGGTGCTGGATTTCTCCTTCAAACTCAGCTTCAGTTCACGCCATTTTCGCTAGAGATTAGCCAAACAAGAGTCAGTAGAAGAAGAAATAAAACCACAGCTGTTAGCATGTTTTCTACCCTGACTCCAAATACCTATTCATATTTATGTGGTCAAAACCACAATGTGTTGTAGGGCATTAAATCAGTAACTGTTTCAGAATTGTGAATATAGTTAATCCACTTTTCTTCCTTGGTCAGTAGATGATGACCCTTCGACAAAGGAAATGTATTCATCTGCTTCTGATATCATCAAACTCTGCCTCTATGGATACATTAACATAGTGTTCAGCATGCTGATATCGACATTGTGGTTATAGAATGGGTATAGTATAAAGCCAATTATATTTCATATTTGAAAAAAAACTGACATAGGTAACAATAAAGCCTTTCATCACCAGAAGTTCTGAGGCAAATGTTCCTTTACATACTGTGCAATAAAAATTTATTCATCGCACCCTGCTTTCTCTTTCTGTAGATGTTCTGCTCTGTGGCTTTTTCCATTTGTCTCTTTGGCATTTTCTATTTCTTTCCTGCACATACTAAGTGAAAAATTCCAAATATTTCAGACATCTCAGACAGATTGTCAACAGACTGGCAGATAAACAATTCTTAACCTTTTGTGATTTTTCTTTTTATGTCTATTACATTGTAATATCTTTCAACAGTTTTTAATATATTCTATGATGATTCAATATAAAATATAAGTCTCAATACTTTCATTAATTAAAAAATGGAGAACATTACTTCCAATATTTTGTAAAACCATGTGTGTCACCCTTCAAATGTTTACTTAGAGGATATCAAAGGACAACATACATACGTCAGAATTCATAAGAAATATTTTCTTTTTTAAACTTTTGGACTTCTATCTTTAATTGACTCTGTATTTCTATGGTGATTATTGTAACGATCATTTGGTCTTATTTCAAAGATGCAGATTAAGTTTTTTCAATTTTAACTCATTTAAAAGAATGAGCATTTTTAAAAAGCAAGTTCAATTTCTAGTCCATCATGACATAACTTCTATAGACTCTTTGTATGAGTTCTGTATTGCTGCATGTTTAGGTAAATCATTATAATATTTTTATGAATACTTCATGTTTGATTATAAGGTCCATTAAAATTATGTACTTATATAAGGAAATACAATGTAAATTTTTCAAAAGAACATTTTTACTTTTAAAAAGACAAATATTTTTTTATAATAAAAACTTAACTATTATGAGGTAAAGCTCAAACATAGAAACCTCTTACAATGTGAAGAGTTGTAACAGGCTCAGCTGCTTACTAATTGAAATGTAATGTACTTATTTATGAAAACTCTTTTACCTCTGACCGGTATTTCTAACTCAATTGGTCCTAATATATATTCACAAATAAAAGGACCTCAGGGTCATTTAAACTTCCAAAGAGCATGACACAACAGTGTTGCAAAGCGGATTTACCCAGGTTCACTACAGAGAGTTTCCTTTTTGGCACTCTTTGAAACAAAAACAACTTAAATAGGCAACGTTGCATATTTGCTAACAATTCCATACCCATTTACATTTTAGTAATTACCTGGCTACCAATGTTAATTTGTTTTTAATATTCTGCCACTTGGGTACAAAATAATCCGTAGACCTTTTTCTTTGTAGGAATATTCATTGAGAATAACTTTATCTACCACCTTGATTCAATTTTTTTCAGCAAAATATTGACTTCTTTGTTAAAGAAAAATAAAATAAAGTTGGCTGCAAAGCATTCTGATTTCTGAATTGCTTTGAGGCTCTACTCTTTTAACCTTACAAGAACAGGAGCAATAGCTACTGGGAAATAGACCATCAAAGCTGATTATAATTTCCAGAATCAACAGACCACATAGTGCTCAATTATTGTCCTGTTTGCCTGTTACATAAATATAGTTACTTGACCCCTTTACTGTATGAGTCCTTACAACCTGAGCTACACACAATGCCCATTCTGTTTATTGGCTCTTATGTTTTCTATTCAGTCAACATGAAAAGCTGACAGGATGCCCTTCTAACAAATACAGCAATTTGTATGATTTCACAATTATTGGCTGGAACCATTAGCTGATTATGAAGCCTCCAGAAAAAGAAGATGAACTCATATAATTTGCTCATCCTAGATTGATATCACAAAACACCAGAGATGAGAGGTTAAAACACAGAAACTTATTTTCTGACATTTTATGGAAACAAATTCGAGGTCTAGGAGCCACGATGAGATGACTACCTTCTGATGAGACTCATTTTTGGCTTCCACATTCTTCCCTCACTGTCCTCGGATAGCAGTTAGAACATCCTTATTTCGTACTCTGTGTTCAAGGGAACTAGTTGTATCATGAGCTGGAGTCTAATTGGTATTATAATGGTTTTGGAGATGTCACCGTCGTTTCAAGTGGCATATCAGATCAGAAACAAGGGTTCTTTTCAGTTTTTAATTGTTTCTAAATTCTGTGTGTGCTGCTGCTTAATGAGGCAAGAAAACCATGTCATGTTTCCTAGACCTGGGGTCACAGATGGTTGTACTGTTCCACGTGGAGTCCTGAAAACCAATCCAGGGCCTTTTGTAAATATGATTTTCCTGACTGGTTTGTTTGTTTGTTTTGATCTTTATTTGTTTGCTTGTTTGTTTTTCAACTTCAGAGGAACTGAAGTTTGTTACAGCAAATTGGGCTATCAGTGATTTTGGAGACCTTTCCTTGATTCATTCTTGATGTAGCAGGATCCAACCCACAGTCAACCCTAGGCTGGTGGTCCTTGGTTTTACTGAAACGAAGGTTGAGCAAGCCAATAAAGTAATATTCTTCTACACCCTTTACTGCAGTTCATGCCTCTGAAGTTCTGTTCCTTCTCTCACTTTCCATCACAATGATCAATATACAGTCTATAAGATGAAATGAAATTTTTCTTCTCCAAGTTACTTTAATCATGATATTTATCAAAGCAATGGAGTGTAGACTAGGGCAAGCAACTAGTGTGGATAAGCTAGCTCTCTAGCGCCAATCTCAAAGGTTTATCTTATATTGTCCAACTGAAACGACATCATGATGACCAACAATATCAGCAAAATTATGGATTGTGAGGCTGACCTGATGTACCTGTACTGTTTCCTTTCATCATTTCCCGATACTGGTCAGTTCAAAACACACACTCTCTTCATTGAGAAAGTCTAATATGTTAGTCTAATATGTATTCCTGGTGTAAATAAATAAAATAATGAATTAATAAAAAGGGGATCCAGCCCATATGCAGCCACCAAACCCAATCACTATTGCTGATGCCAAGAAGTGCTTGCTGACAGGAGCCCTAGATGAGTGTCTCCTGAGAGGCTCTGCCAGAGCCTTACTGATACATATGAAGATGCTTGCAGCTAAACATTGGTCTGAACAAAAGGACCACAACGGAGGAGTTAGAGAAAAGACTGAAGGAGCTGAAAGGGTTTGCAACCCCATAAGAGGAACAAAAATATCAACCAATCAGACCCCACCAGAGTTCCCAGGGTCTAAACCACCAACCAAAGAGTACACATGGAGGGAATCATGGCTCTAGCTGCATATGTAGCAGAGGAGGCATTGTCTGGCATCAATAGGAAGAAAATCCCTTGGTCTTGTGAAGGCTCATTTCCCCAATGTAGAGGAATGCCAAGGTGTTGAGGTGGGAGTGGGTAGGTGGGAGTGGGAGCATCCTCATAGAAGCAGGGGGAGGAGGGAGGGAAAATGGGAGAGGTGGGAAAGAGGATAACATTGAAAATGCAATTCCATAAAATATCCAAGAAAATTATAAAAAAGAGGTATCATAATATAAATCCTCATATCAGAGATTATAATATAATTGCAATATTCCTCTGTTGTTGGGAGCGATGCCCTTGAAGCCCTCCAATATTGATGTTAATATTATGGTTAGAGTTAAGTAGGACTGGGTTCATGGAAAATCCCCAGCCAGCTGCAGAAGACTAATACAAATCTGGTGGTCAAGATGAATAATGATATGACAAAGTTGTGACCTTGCTGAGAAATATATCTGACATCATGATGCCCAATGTGATGACCTGTAACCTTTCTGAAAAGCCAACATCCTGTGGAGATGAACTGACCACAGGAGTACTGTGTCCTTGGCCTGTGTATATGTTTCACACTTCCCCCCTCCCTCTGTTATCCCTGTTATGGTCTAAATTCAGCCTTGAGAAAAAAATAAAATTGTCGCCTTGATCAGACTCTTGTCTTGGTGTCCTTCTTTGCGTCTCTTGTCCCCCATTCTCTTTCAGGTACCCTCTGCACCCTCGTTGACATTCTATTCCCCCTTGTTCCTGCATAATGAAATATATCTTACTAAGTCTGCACAATGTTACTTATGTGTAAGGTTTCTTGCAGGACTGACCATTTGATACTAGATAGCCAATTGATATGATCTCCCCTGGATCATGAATTTACTAAACATAGAACAATCCCTAATAATAGATCTATAAACATTCATTCTTATACTCATAGGCAAATATACTCTTCTTTCCTCATCAAGGAAACATCTGTTTGAATTAGATGGAGAGAGCTACAGAAAATTACAAATGATTGTAATTCAGGGTTGTGGATCCCAGTGCCAGTGACCATATCTATTAACGGTCTTTAAACAAAAGCCTTCTGGAAATCTTCTCCTTTAGAAACTTTTTCATGCACACATATATAAATGGTCTTTAAACAGAGTTACCCTTTGGGAAATAATAATAATAAATAATAATAAATAATAATAAATGGGAAATAGTACCACAACTCAGCACATTATGCCACCAAATAAAGTCCCCAGTACTATCTATCAGTAATATATTTTTGGGTTGTATTCAGTTGGAACTCATAGACTTCTGTTGATCTTTACAGAATATCATCTGTGCTATTGGTTACTTTCAAGGACCTCCGAGTAAGTGTCTATTGGTGAAGATATCACGTACTTGAGTCTTAAATTGGAGAAATCCAAGTGCTACAATGCTGGAAGTTTTGTTACTATTGTCTACTGTTCATGTCGTTATTGTCCAGTATTCATCACACTAAAAGGCATTCTACATATTATGGGGAGGAAACAGTAATCGTCAGCCTTAGCCAGTTCTTTGAGCTAAAATAATAAAGTCACGTTTTAATTCTCAAAAATAATTTGCAACAGAAATTGATGGGTAACTGACCATCCACAATGAGAACTGAAATCACTGAAGGGAAATATTTGGATTGTGATTATTTTGCAAGGTAATAGAATCTTACCCTCTCAAACCCAGAAAGCAAATTGGATCAGCTTTCTAAACCTTTCACTCCTGTGAAACTAGCTAAGGACTCTCTTGTAAAGCCAGAGGGATTTGTAGAGTTTGTAAAACTACATAATTCTACATCACAGGTACCCATGGAGAGAAAGTCTAGTTATCCAAATATCTAATTTCAGGGAACAGTTTGCCTGAGTCAACTGAAATGCCACACTCTTGTGTGCACCCTCATAGATACTGCTATTTCTAGTCATAGGCTGTCAATCAGGCTTGGATTAAACTGAATGCTGAGGGAAGGAAGCTGGATAGCTTCCAGTTGGCATGTAATACTGGAATAAGACAGTAGAAAAGTTATAGACCTGGAATGTTTGGCCCATTCTCCTCCATAGTCATATTCTGAGCACTCGAGCTTTTCAGATATCTGGCTAAATAATAATAAATAGTCTCAAGTGCCCTAAAACCATCAGTGCTTCAGAATAATTTCCTGCTGAGGAAAAATGGCTAATATCAGGCTGTGGACAAGTTAAATTCTTTCTGGTATCTGTATGATTTCATACCATCAAGGGCAAAATATAGCGCATAGCTGAAAAATTCTGAAGGCCAGAACGTGAACTTTTACTTTATTTTTTTTATTGGATTTTTTTAAATTTACATTTCAAATGTTATTTCCTGTCCTGGTTTCCCAGACATAAGCCCCCTATCCCATCCCTCTCCTCCTTCTGCTACAAGGGTGTTCCTCTCCTCAACCACCCCCTTCCCACCCTCTGATATTCTCCTACACTATGGGTCCCAGCCTTGGCAGGACCAAAGGCTTCTCCTCCCAATGGTGCCCAACAAGCCATCCTTTGCTACATAAGCAGCTGGAGCTATGGGTCAGTCCGACCAAAGTGCATATGCTTCACTCCTTCTTAAAAGGGGGAACAAAAATATTCATAGGAGGGGATATGGAGGCAAAGTTTGGAGCAGAGACTGAAGGAATGGCCATTTAGCACTTTTATTTTGAAACCTTCAAAGCTGTTGGAATGAATAAAATACTTTCAAATAACTATGAACTACTAACTCAATCAACACATGGGTATTGTTCACATCTGTCACCTGCATACAGGTTGGAGACCCTTCAGAAGACAGATGGACAGCAATTAGTCATATAACTGTTTTACATGTTCACAGAACTATTTTGTTTTCCTAAGAAGATTCCAGCACATGCTGTTCAATTGGCCCACACTATTCTTTTCCTCCCGTGTGGCTGGGTCCTTTTGTGACTTTTACTTACAACATCTTCAAGAAGCCATCCTTACCCAGGTTATTTGAAATGGTCTCCTGTTTATTTTATCCATATATCATCACTTGGCTTCTAAAATTTTAATGTTTATAGGAAACAAATATTTAATAAAATAGTTTCCTTCTGCATTTTCCTTTCTAATGTATTAACTTCTTAACAAAGGAATAATTGTTATGAATTTCTCCCTTCCTATTAAAGCCTAATACCTAGTACATATCATGGGTTTGCCTCTCTATGGAAGCCTAACAGTGAATATATGCCATGTGTTTACTAACAAATAATAGATATGGGTTGAATCCAAGTTAATGAATCAATAAAATAATACATCAAGAATTACATTTCAGCCATGAATCAAATTTCGTTTTATCTTTTGCCATGTGTATCTCAAATTATATTATTTAACTTGTCCCACATTACAGCTTTATCTTATCCATAAAATAAGAATAATATTCACAAGGATAATTTAGTATAAATCTAACACATGACATTTTAAATTAAAAAAACATATAAATAGAGGAGACTCTTTTACCATAGACAATCAAAATATGTCATTATTAAACATGGAAACATTTTTGCATTATTATTAAATAGATAAATTTATTTAAGAAACATAATATAATAGAAACATTTCCTTAATTTTCAATTAAAAATCCTATATGGAACTCATGACTGTATGCCTGTTTTCAGCAATCCTTGTGACAAAAAAAGTTAAATGTTAAGCTTCAGTAGGCTGCGAAATCTAACATGATTAGTTCTCATTACTGTCATATTAAGTTTTTTCCTTATAATAAGGCAGATCTCTTCCAAAATGATCCTGATGGAACCAAATGACTGTCACACTGTGACTGTCCTTTACTGCCTCATTAACGTCAGGTCAACCAACAGAATGTTAAAACAAAAGTAGCACAACAGATGACAGTCTAGTGGATGACAAATATTTATACTAATTTACTAAGTTTCATGACAAAAATGCATACAACAATAAAATGTTTCAATGCACCTAACTCTAACAAACATCTAATCAGCTTAAAATTGTCAAAATAAGTAAAGTAATAAATGTTAAATAATCATAAAACAGCTTAATAATACAAAAATAACTATTCCTATTGGTAAGTTACATTCTTACTATCACTATTTATAGGCATGAAGGAGATGAAGACTAGACCATAACCTTGAGTTTCTCATAAATATTTTCTGAAGGACAGTTTCCACTAAAACAATGTCTGAATTAAGATTTAATGGGCATGCAGAATTTGTGATTTTGTAACTCATGGGCTTGAGAAGTATTTGATAAGTCCGATGAAATCAATTTATAACATGCCTATTTATTTAATATAATGCAAATATTATTTTACAATAGACAAAACTTTACATTATTTTCATATTCTGTATAAGAAGTATAAATAAATGTTTTTCATTTCAATATTTTCTAGGAAATTCTGGAGAAATTTTCAATAAAATTATGCCAAATATGTGAAAATATACACTGTACTGAGAAATGAAAATTGTCTTAATTTACATTTCTTCTAGTAGATATACAGGAAAGCTCTTAACAAAATGTTATCAGCCAGCAACAGGTATTTTTGTAATAACAAATTAATATGCATATATTGGAATAATTCTCAAATATTAACTATTTTTAATTTATGTTGTGTTTTTCTAATATTCATTAGCAGAGCAGAAATCCAGAGGCAAGGAATGTGTACACAAACCACGGAGGGGCACTTTAATGGCTTGCTTTAGTTCTTACCCTCACTGTGTAGCAGGAAATACATCTCTGCCTTTGAGGATAAGCTATTACATGTCACTGTGAATGAAATAATCCCTTTTCTCCCTAACTTGCTTTTGGTCATGGTATTTTATAACAGCAATAACAACCCTAAGGCAGTCAAGTTGGTAACAGGAAAGTGGTGTATTGCTTTGACAGACCTGTCTATGTTTAAGGCAGAATTGTTGAAGTATTTTGGAACTTTGTAACTTTGGACTACACAAGTCATTGAGTGTTGAGAGCTTAGTGGGAGGTTCAATAGGAGCTTGGGAGATAAAAATGTTGAGAGCAGTGCAAATGATGAAGGTCTGGCTTGTGAAGTTTCATTGTAGAAGTTTAGACTCAATCACAGCCATTTGCTTTTTTGAGTTGAGAATCTGTTGTTCTTGTTTTCTAGGACTGGTGTTCAGCTTGATAGACAAGAGACTGGAACAAATAAAATAAAACCTTCAGGTCACTTAATCTTTGACAAAGGAACTAAAATGATCCAGTGGGAAAAAGACAACATTTTCAACAAATGGTGTTGGTTCAACTGGAGGTCAACATTTAGAAGAACATAGTGGGAGGTTCTGTAGCAGCTTGGAAGATAAAAATGTTGAGACCAGTGCAAATGATAGAGGTCTAGATTGTGAAGTTTCAGTATAGAAGCAAATCCATCCATTCTTATCACCTTGCACAAAGTTCAAGTTCAAGTGGACCAAGGACCTCCATACATAACCAGATACACTGAAAATAATAAAAGAGAAGATGGGTAAAACCTTTGAACACTTAGGCATCGGGGAAAATTTCCTGAACAGAAAACATTAATGACTTAAGCTCTAAGAGAAAGAATGGATAAATGGGACCTCATAAAATTGCAAAGATTCTGCAAGGCAAAGGACACTGTCAATAGGACAAAATCACAACTAACAAATTAGGAAAAGATCTTTACCAATCCCACAGAGGGCTAATAGCCAATATATAGAAAACTCAAGAAGTTAGACTCCAGAGAACCTAATAATTCTATTAAAAATGGGATGCAGAGCTAAACAAAAGATTATCAACTAAGGAATATCTAATGGCTAAATATAATATCTAAAGCACCTAAAGAAATGTTCTACATCCTTAGTCGTAGGGAAATGTAAATCAAGACAACCCTGAGATTCCACCTCACACCAGTCAGAATGGCTAAGACCAAACCTCAGGTGACAGCAGATGCTGGCCAGGATGAGGAGAAAGAGGAACACTCCTCCACTCTTGGTGGGAGTACAAGCTGGTACTGATTCAATCACTCTGGAAATCAGTCTGGTGGCTCCTCAGAAAATTGGACATTCCACTACTTGAGGATACAGCTATACCACTCCTGGGAATATATACCCAAAAGATGCTCCAACATACAACAAGGACACATGTTCCACTATGTTCATAGCAGCTTTATTTCTAATAGCCAAAGAACCCTAATGTCCCTCAACAAGTGAATGGATACAAAATTGTGGTATATTTATACAATGGAGTATTACTCAGCCATTAAAAACAATGATTTCATAAAATTCTTAGGCAAATGGATGGAGCTAGTAAATATCATCCTGAATGAGGTAGCCTAATCTCATAGAACACACATGGTATGCACTCACTGAAAAATGGATATTAGCCCAAAAGCTAATGAAGCAAGGAACCCCATCACTTTGGACATGTCAGTGCCATGGGATAACCACCACCACCATTAGCAACGGCAGTGATGGAGCAAAGCATGCCAGATCCTAAAAGACTAAGTTTGTGTAGAGGGTAGAACTAGAGAAGTGACCCAAGCCCTTTGTAAGAGTGAAAAGGAAGGTAAATGGATTCCAAATAAATAGACAATAAAATATTTATGCTTTTGAAGTTGAATTTGGCTTGGTACATAGTGTGACTATGCCTTGCTTCTTCCTCCTTGAAGATTATATATATAATATATATATATATATATTATATTATATAATTATATATAATATAATATATATATATATATATATATATATATATGATTTGATAGGGGCCCACAGATGAGAGTCTTTCAATTATAAAAGACTTTGGATTTTTAAATGAAACTAGCTAATTTAAATAGCCTGAAATTTTAGGTTTTTAGATTCTTTAGGATTGGGACTTTTAAAATTTAAAGTATTTTATATTCCTATATTCCTGTTTGTGTGAGATCTTGAGGAGGAATATGATAGAGAAATTTGCATCATAATAGTGATGTTTTTGTGTGCCAAGGTGACAAGGGGTTCATTTTCCTGGCTATCTTTATGTCAATTTGATATATATGTCAGAGTCACTGGAGAGAAGGAAAGATCAACTGGGAAATGTCTCCTTAATAAAGGGTACTGGCCAGGCTGTAGAGCATTTTCTTAACTAGTGATTGATGGAAGAAGGCACAGTTCATTACAAGTGGTATCATCCCTGGGCTGCTGGGATACTAGCAAAGCAGGCCATGAAAGCCACTGAAGTCATCCAGCAAGCAACATCCCATGGTCTCTGCATTAGCCCCTGTCTTCAGGTTTCTGCTTTGTTTGAGTTTCTATCTTGAAATCATTTATGATGAACAATAATCTTAAATATAAACCAAATAAATCCTTCCTTCCCCAAGGTTTTATTGGTCATGATGTATAATCACAGCTATAGAAACCTTAACAAAGACAGTGATCAAAATGTATATTTATTTTATTTATTACTTGTTAAAAATTTTACCACCCTGATTTTTTTACAGAATCTATTATAAAGTCAAATGAAGGTACAATTTCTTATGCTTATACCAAAGTTTGTAAAAGGTAAACTTAAAAAGTAAACTGAAATTTGACTTAGAAAATTGAAGAAAAATATATTTCAATTTAACACCCTAGTGTTAAAATATCAGTATAAATGAATTTTTGGAAAGATATAATTTTTGTATTTAGTTATTACTTCTACGTAACATTATTTTGTCTTACCATACATGCTTCTTAGTATAATATTATTTAGGTATGTGTTCCAGGGTGTTTAGCCATTGCAAAAGTAAGAAAAACACAAAAATAGTTTTATGACTCAGTGTGATAAATTCAAGGTCTCTGTATTGACATTTGAAGAATCTTTATTCAAAGACCTGTTTTCCAAAACTGGTATTTTTATTTTATATGAATAGGAATTAGATAGATAGATAGATAGATAGATAGATAGATAGATAGATAGATAGATGATAGATAAATGTGTATATATATATATACATATATATACCAATATGTAAATGTATGAATATACATGTACTTATATGCAAGCAAAAACTCATGTATGTCTTAAAATTATCACACTAAAATTGTTTATTTTATCAGTTTTATTTTCAAGTGTGTGTGTGTGTGTGTGTGTGTGTGTGTGTGTGTGTGTGTGTGTTACGGGGGTGTTGATAACTATGCACATAAATGTGCAGGTGCCATCAGAGGCCAGAAAAAGGCGTTAGCACCCTTAAAGCTAGATTTCAGGTCCTATGAATTTTCTCCATCATAAAGACACCAGCCACTTAAGAGTAGAGTCTGTCCTAATGACCTCATCTTAACTATTTGCTTCCATAAACTCATTTTTATCTTAAGCTACATTCTGTGCCACTATGAGTTAAAACCTTACCACATAGGTTTTACAGAGAGAGAATACAGTTCATTACTTGACACAATTATTACTATATCTTCAAAATGTCAGTCCCCTTGAGAATTCTAAATTGGTTCCTCTCCTAACATTATTATAGATCTACAAGTTGCCTGTATGCACTTTGGCTTCAGAAGGGAAATTTCTAATTAAAAAGGTTTTAAAATGATAGAGCGGGAGAGAAGGGAATAGGGGGAGGACAGAGTTGGAGCAACACAAAGAGAAGAGAGTGAAACATAAAAGGATAGAATGTGTAAACAATGTATATCAGACACAAAAGAATAATGTTTTGAAACTTTGGAAATTTTTCTTTTATCACTATGCATTCTTTACAATGCTTTCAACAGGCTTTAGCTTTTGTCAGAGGCATGCCTTTGGACACCGGGCTTGCAAGTACTGGGTTTCTTTTCCTTCTTGAAAGACTAATTTCAAATGCTGACTCTTTCCAATTAAGGAGCCACATCCAAAATCTCTATGATACTGGATTCTGATGAGATGTTTCACTGTTCATTCACATAGACGTTACACTTCTGAGTGCAGATTATGTATCTCCTCATCTGTATCAGTAAGGCTCTGGCAGAGCCTTTCTGGAGACATCTATACAAAGCTCCTGTCAGCAAGCACTGTTTTTCCTTTACAATAGAGTCTGAGTTTGGTGACTATATGGGATAGATCCCCAGGTGGGGTAGTGTCTGGATGTTCTTTTCTTCAGTCTCTACTCTACTCTTAGTCCCTGTATTTCCTCCTGTAAGTATTTTGTTCCCCTTATAAGAAGGACTGAAATGCCCACAATTTGGTCTTCCTTCTTCTTGAGCTACATATGGTCTATGAATTGTATCTTTGATATTCCAAGCTTTTGGGCTAATATCCACTTATCAGTGAGTGCATACCATGTGTTTTCTTTTGTGACTGAGTTACTGTCTTAATTAGGGTCTTATTGCTGTGAACAGACACCATGACCAATGTAAGTTTTATAAAGGACAGCATTTAATTGGGGCTAGCTTACAGGTTCAGAGGTTCAGTTCAATATCATCAAGATGGGAGCATGGCAGCATTGCAGAATCTATGGAGACCTGGTGGAGGAGGAGCTAAGTTCTAGATCTTCACCCAAAGAAAGCCAGAAACAGACTGAGCATTCTCAGGCATCTAAGAGGAGGGTCTCCAAGCCTACCCCAACAGTGACACACTTCTCCCAACAAGGCCACACCTTCTAATAGTGCCACTCCCTGGGCCAAGTATATGCAAACATCACAGTTACCTCACTCAAGGTGATGTTTTCTAGTTTCATCCATTTCTCTAAGAATTTCATGAAGGCATTGTTTTTAATATCTGAGTAGTATTACACTGTATACATGTACCATATTTTCTGTATCCATTCCTCTGTTGAAGGACATCTGAGTTCTTTCCAGCTTCTGGCTATTATAAATAAGTCTACTATGAACACAGTATAGCATGTCTCCTTGTTCTATGTTGGAGCATCTTTTGGGTATATGCCCAGAAGTGGTATAGCTGGGATACTATTTTCTAGGTGGACCTTTATTAACTGCAATATATATATATATATATATATATATATATATATATATATAAAACATGTTTGCAAATATGAGTATAAATTCTATGATACAGATGAAAGAATTTAGGGAAAGTTACTTTAACACCTCCAGTAGTCTATAGACTACTTTTAATTTAATCAAAACAGGTATTTTCCATCATTATACACAAATCATTGAATTATTTTGTCTTAAGTACAATTTTTATAAAAATAAGTTAGTTGGAATGGATATTTTGAAATACCTTAATATAAATTATGAAAAATAATAAAATATTTTTTAAAAATTATATGAACTTGTTAACTGATTCTTCCATATCTGATCTAGATATTTGTATGATATTTGCAAAGTAGCAGCTTTATGAAATCTATGTTACATATTATAAGATCAGAAAATGGTAACTTGCTTTTGAGTCATCAGTCATGAAAATAAAGCTATAAAAATCCAAATTTCACCCTGAGTGAGCTAACCCAATCACAGAAAGACATACATGGTATGCACTCATTGATAAGTGGCTATTAGCCCAAATGCTTGAATTACCCTAGATCCCTAGAACAAACGAAACTCAAGACGGATGATCAAAATGTGAATGCTTCACTCCTTCTTTAAATGAGGAAAAAGAATACCCTTGGCAGGGAAGGGAGAGGCAAAGATTAAAACAGAGACTGAAGGAACACCCATTCAGAGCCTGCCCCACATGTGGCCCATACATATACAGCCACCCAATTAGACAAGATGGATGAAGCAAAGAAGTGCAGACCGACAGGAGCCGGATTCAGATCGCTCCTGAGAGACACAGCCAGAATACAGCAAATACAGAGGCGAATGCCAGCAGCAAACCACTGAACTGAGAATAGGTCCCCTGTTGAAGGAATCAGAGAAAGAACTGGAAGAGCTTGAAGGGGCTCGAGACCCCAAAAGTACAACAATGCCAAGCAACCAGAGCTTCCAGGGACTAAGCCACTACCTAAAGACTATACATGGACTGACCCTGGACTCTGACCCCATATGTAGCAATGAATATCCTAGTAAGAGCACCAGTGGAAGGGGAAGCCCTGGGTCCTGCTAAGACTGAACCCCCAGTGAACTAGTCTATGGGGGGAGGGCGGCAATGGGGGGAGGGTTGGGAGGGGAACACCCATAAGGAAGGGGAGGGGGGAGGGGGATGTTTGCCCGGAAACCGGGAAAGGGAATAACATTCGAAATGTATATAAGAAATACTCAAGTTAATAAAAAAAAATCCAAATTTCACAATTATGCTATACTTTTCAACAATCACAATGAACTATAATTCTAGGGTAATATTTGCACTTGCCCTGAACCTTGAGAATTACTGTATTTTCTCAGTCTAATAGTAAACTATAATGTTGACAGAACAATACATACTACCATAGTCCTATCACCCTTCCAGTATGCATGTCCATCTGCACCCATGACTGATCAATATGCCTGTATATATGTCCCACATGTCCAAACCATTCACCCTTCTCCCAGAATGTCTGCCTTAAACAGGGAAACAGGAGGTCTGCTCTAACCCAGGTCACACAGCTCCACCTGCCTCTGAAGATGTCTGCTCCAATCTGAGACAATTAGTCCAGTTAACACCAGAGATTTTAAAAAATGGCAAAATTTAAGGACAAGAACATAAGCAACATAAACCAACATAATTTGGCAATATCAGAACTCAGTTTTCCTACCACAAGCCTGGGATACACTAACACACCTGAAGGGCAAGACTCTGATTCAAAGTAGCATCTCATGGAGATGGTAGTACATGTAAGGAGGATATAGATAATTCCCTTAAAGGATTACAGGTAAATAGAGGCAAATAGGTAGAAGCACTTAGAGGGGAAACAAAAAATCCCTTAAGGAAATACGGTAAGCAAACTGGTGGAAATACTAAATGCAACAGTTCAAGAATTACAAATGGAAATAGAAACAATAAAGAAATAACAAACAGAAGCAACAGTGGAAATGGAAAACCTAGGAAAGAGAACAGACATTCCGGAGGCAAACATCACCAACAGAATACAAGAGATGGAAGAGAGAATCTCAGCTCTAGAAGATACCATAGAAGATATTGATACCTTGGTCAAAGAAAATACAAAGTGTAAAAAGTTGCTAACCTAAGTCATCAAGGAAATTTGGGACACAATAAAAAGGTCAAACCTAAGAATAAGAGAAATACAAGAAGGTAAAAATTCCCAGTTCAAAGGGCCAGAAAATATGATCAACAAAATAATAGAAGAAAGCCTTTCTTAATTAAGAGAAAGTGAGGGCCATAAATGTACAAGAAGCCTACAGAACATCAAATAGATTAGAGCAGAAAAGAAAATTCTCCTGCCACATAAAAATCAAAATTGTAAATGTTCAGAAAAAAGAAAGAATATTAAAATCTTTAGGGGAAAAGGTCTAGTAACAAATAAAGTTAGACCTAGTAGAACTCCACAGACCCTAAAAGCTAGAACGTCCTGTACAGATGTCATTCAGACACCAAGAGACCATAGATACCAGTAGAGACTACTATACGCAGCAAAACTCTCAATCACTATAGATGGAGAAAGCAAGATATTTGATGATAAACCCAAATTTAAACAATATTTTTCTACTAATCCAAGCCTACTGATGATACTAGAAAGGAAACTCCAACACAAGGACAGTAATTACATGCAAGAAATTAATCACCTTACAACACTCTCTCCAAAAGAGAAACACACACACACACACACACACACACACACACACACACACACACACACACTACTACCTCCAAGAACATAATAACAAAAACTAAAAATCATTGGTCATTAATATCTCTCAACATTAATGGATTCAATTCTCCAATAATAAGACATAGGCTAACAGACAAGAAGATACATAAACAGGATCCACCATTCTGCTGCATCAAGAAACAAAAACCAAGCAATAAAATGAGACATTACCTCAAAATAAAGGTTGGAAAGAAAGTTTCCAAGAAAATAGGCTCAAGAAAAAAGCTGGGGTAGACATTATAATATCCAACAAAATACACTTTCAACCAAAAGTAACCAAAAAAGATGTGGAAGGATACTTCATACTCAAAAAAGAATAAATGGAGTCTCAATTCTGAACATTTATGATCTAAATGAAAGGGCTCTCATATTCATAAAAAATAAAACTGAATTAAAGTTCAAAACACACATGAATAGGGAGAGACTTTGACATCCCACTCTCACCAATGGACAGGTTACTGCAACAGAGACTAAGCAGAATCATGGTGAAATTAACAAAAGTGACAAACCAAAAGCAATTTAACAAATATCTATAGAATATTTCACACTAAAGCAAAGAATGTATCTTCTTCTGAGCACCTTCTAAAACCTTCTCGAAAATTGGCCATATAGTCAGACATAAAACAAACCCCAGCAGAATCAAAAAGATTACAAAAATCCTATGCATTCAATCAAATCACCAAGGACTAAGGTTGGACTTCAACGATAACCAAAAAACCCACATAATCATGGAAACTGAGCAAATCTGTTCAAGGAAAATTTGGACAGAGAAGAAACAAAGAAAAAAATTAAAGACTTTCTGGAATCCAATGAAAATGAAAGCACAGCATACACAAACATATGGGACACAATGAAAGCAGTGTTAAGAGGACTATTCATATCACTAGATGCCTTCATAAAGAAATTGGAGAGATCCTATAGTAGCACCTTATCAGCACAGGTGAAAGGTAGAACAAAAGGCAGAAAAAACATCCAAGAGGAGTAGACAGCAGGAAATAGTCAAACTCAGGGATAAAATCAGCAGTTAGAAAGAAAATAATATAAAGAATCAACAAAACCAAGAGCTTGTTCATTAAGAAAAATCAACAAGATAAATAAACCCTTAGCCAAACTAACTTAAAGGCACAGAGACAGCATTCAAATTAACAAAATCTAAAATGAAAAAGGAGACATAACAATAGTAAGTAAGAAAACTCAGAGATCCATGTTGACAAGCACGTTTTGCCATCCGCAATAGTGTTTGGGTTTGGGTGTTTGTATATGGGATGGATCTCCAGGTGCGGCCGTCTCTGGATGGCCTATCCTTCAGTCTGTGCTCCACACTTTGTCTCAATAGTTCTTGCCTTGAGTAATCTGTTCCCCCTTCTGAGATGGAGTGAAGCAGCCACACACTTTGGTCTTCCTTCTTCTTGAACTTCATGTGGCCTGTGACTTGTATCTCGGGTATTCCGAGCTTTTGGCGAATAATCAATCATCAGTGAATGCATACCTTGACAAAGACAGAGGCAGATGCTCATAGCCAAATTGAACTGAGCACAGGGTCCCCAATGGAGGAGTTAAAGAAAGGAGTAAAGGAGCTGAAGGGGTTTGCAATCCCATAGGAAGAACAACAATATCAACCAACCAGACAACCCAGAGCTCTCATGGACTAAACCACCAACCAGAGTACACGTGGTGGGAACCATGGCAACAACTGCTTATGTAACAGAGGATGTCCTTGTTGGACATCAATGGGAGGAGAATCCTTGGTCCTGTGAAGGATTGATGCCCAGCATAGAGTTATGCCTGGGCCACGAGGTGGGTGTGGGTAGGAGGATGGAGAAACACGCTCACAGAAGAGTGGGGGGGATGATGGGATAGGGGGTTTCCGAAGGAGAAACTGGGAAAGGAGATCACATTTGAAATGTAAATAGATAAAATATCCAATTAAAAAAAGGAAAACTCAAAGACCATCAGCTATTACTACAAAAGCCTATGCTCTACAAAATGGGAAATATAGATAAACTGGATGGTTTTCTAAACAGATACTATGTAATAAAGTTAAATCAATATCAAGTAAACCATAGAAATAGTCATTTTAAAATGTCCCAAGCAAAAGAGCTCAGGGAAAGATGGTTTTATTGCAGAAGACTACTAGACATTCAAAGAAGAGCTAATATCAATGCTCCTCGAACTATGTATGCCATGAAATAGAAAGAGAAGCAATAATCCCTAACATTCTATGAAGCCATGGTTACTCTTATGTGTAAACCACACAAAAACTCAACAAAAAAGTACTTCAGACCTACTTTGCTTACGAATATTGACTCAGAAATACTCGATAGAATTCTCAGATACCTAATCTACAAACACATCCAAGCTATTGTTTACCACGATCAAGTAAGCTTTAACCCAGGTATGCAGGGATGGTTCAATATCCTAAGTTCTATCAACACAATCCATTATATAAACAATCTCAATGAAAGAAATCACATGATCATCTCATTAGATGATAAAAAGGGCTTTTACAAAATATATCACACATTCATTTAAAAGTCTTAGAGAGATCAGGAATTCATGGCACATATATAAACATAATAAAAACAACATACAGCAGGCCAATAGTCAACATCAAATTAAATGGAGAGAAACTTAAAGCAATCCCACTAAAATCAGGGACAAGACAAGGTTGCCCACTCTCTCCCTACTATTCAATATGGTACTTGAAGTTCTCCCGAGAGCAATAAGACACCAACACAGCATCCAATATGGTATGAAATTGAAAGAAAGGTATAAAATTATCACTATTTGTGAGTGATGTAAACAACACAGTTGTCCCTCAACCAAAGAATGGATACAGAAAATATGGTTCACTTACACAATGGAATATTATTCACTTATTAAAAATGAGGACATCATGTATTTTTCCAGCAAATGTATAGAACTAAAAAATATCCTGAAAGAGTTAAGCCAGACCCAAAAGGACATGCATGATATGTACTCACTGAAAAGTGGATATTAGCCAAAAGAGACAGAATACCCAGAATACACCCCACAGATCTTGATATATTAAACAAGAAGGAAGGCCCAAGTGGGGATGCTTCTATCCCATTTGGAAGGGGGAACAAAATAATCAAGGGAGGCAGATGAAGGAGGCACTTTGTAGTGGAGGGGAGGCAGAAGAGAAAGAACTGCAGGATCAGGTATGTGGGGAGACAGGAGAGAATCCTGTTGGGCCATGAGAATTAAGGGAAATATGTAGTTGTCAGGGTTGGGGGTGGAGTGGAGGATGGAGGCAACCTCTAGAAAGAAAGTCCCAGAGACGTAGGCTCCAAGAACCACAATGTAGGTGACCTTAGCTGAAATGCCCAAGAATAGGGAGGTGGAACCTGAAGAAACCACCTTGGGTAGACAGTGCAACCTTCAAAATTTTTGACCTAGAATTATTGCTGTCTAAAAGAACTACAGGGACAAAAATGGAGCAAAGACTGGAATGCCTGACTAGTGACTGGGCCAACTTAGGATATATCCCATGGACTGGTACTAAACCCTGATACTATTACTGATGATAGGTTGTGCTTGTAGACAAGGAGCCCAGGATGGCTGTGCATTGAAGGGCTCTATCAGGGTGAGACAAATGCAGATACTTACATCCAACCATTGGACTGAGGTCAGGACTCCTACTGAAGAGTTAGGGGAAGGACTGAAGGACCGGAAGGGTATTGCAACCCCATAGGAAGACCAAAAGTATCAACTTACCAGTCCCCTCGCCCCTATAGCTCCTAGAAACTAAACCACCTACCAAAGAGCATACACAGGATGGTCCAAGACCCCTAACACATAACAGAGGACTGCGTGGTCTGGTCTCAGGGGGAGAGGACGTGACTAAACCTGTAGAGACTTTATGTCCTAGGGAAAGGAGATACTTACCCAGGGGAACACCTTCTCAGAGGCAAAGAAGACAGGGGAGGGGTTGAAGAACTCTGGGAAGGAGGACCATGATGGGGGAACAGTTGGGATGTAAATAAATAAAATAATCAATTAAAATATATGCTTTGAACCTTAAAGACAAAAGAAAAAAGCTGAAAGAAAGAACAAAAGGAACTGTGTAACTTGGGGATATGAGGTAATTTTCTTTCTAAATAAATAACCTTTGTCTTCAGTGCTACAAAAATGGTAAAAGAAAAGTAAACTGCCAGAGCTCGCCTTTGCTAAACCAACCAACCAACCAACCCACCAACCAACCCACCAACCAACCCACCAACCAACCAACCAACCAACCAACCAACCAACAAAAAACAATGCAAAAAAAAAGAAAAGAAAAAGAAGAAAACACTTTACATTTTTAACATAACAATGCCACAGATAATCAATATCAGCTCCCATTACACAGCATAGCATAGAGCACCTCAACTCACCTGCCTCTTATTTGTTTCTTGTGCTTTGTGTCCTTTTGAACAAAAATCAAGTTATATTTTTTTTAATGAAAATCGTACTGGCTTAGGGTGTTTAAATGGAAACTGCTATCAAACCCCAAAGCATAAATTTGATCGTGGTGAACCACAGAGTGGAATGACACACTAAATGATGAATGCTTGCCATTAACCTTAGCATGCCAGTCATTGCTCATGCGCACACGCGTGCACACTTGTTCTGATTATGGCGTTTTAATTCATAAAATAAAATTGTAAAACCATTTAAAAACAATCCTGAACTTATTGTTCGGTCTTCTTGGAAGTGAAACTTTAAAATAATTATTTGATTAAAATACATGATTCGCTCTTCTGCAGGATTTCTGATTTTACTTTGGAATGTAGAAAATACAAATCAGCCACTGATTATTGATAATGTTTTCTAATTAACAAGTAAGGTACTTGCATCTCTAATTTTAAAGACAAGGTGCTTTTTCACATATTGAATTAATAAAATCATGGCTCTTAATTTGGTTTAAGAGGAGTAATTACAGCCACAAAACATTTCTTCTATTTAAAATAATCTTGGAGAACATTTACCTTTTCAGTAGGGAAATATGAGTTTTTAGATCACATTGAAAATACCATTGACATGATATTAGATATTCAATTTTCTTTATTCTTCCAAACTCTTTTAACATATGATGTAATCAAAAACAGAAAAAGGAAAAGACATAGTTAATATGATAAGTCATCTGTATACTATAAGCTCAAATGATTTATTCTATCTTAATTGGTGATAGTTTTGAAATACAAGAACACTCAGTAGAATCTTATTTTAATGTGTAGGTGAACTTGAAATTATTTTGACTGGATATTGATAGAAAGAATAAGGACATAGACAGATGAATAAATTTTAATTACAAATTGAGAAAAAGTAAAAATTCATGTTCCCAATTTTATAAGTGACAAACAAATCAATGAATACATGGTTATTGATACATTAATCTATGTTCCTAGAAAAGCTTTTAGAAATAAATAGCGTGGGAGAGTCACATTTATTCATGCTTTACTTTTATATCACTTAAAACTGTGATTTGGCTTAGTCCCTTGGGAGTTGGTGGGTGAGGAGAGGGTCACCCTCATAGAGGCAAAGAGGATGGGGAATGGGATTGGGGGGTGTTTGGAGGGGAAACCATGAAGGAGGACATTTGAAATGTAAATAAATAAAATAACCAATAGTAAAAAAACTGATTTGTGGAAGGAAAATATTAATATAATAAAGTATAATGAAATATAATTTGATGCACATACAAATAGTTTGTTGATGCTGTAAAATCCTGCCCTCATTACATGAAAGTATATATTTTAACACATACTATATACTGTTTGCAAGTTGTATATGTAAAGTACATTATGAACATTTAAGAATGTCCATTGTAAATGCAGACATATGGGATTATTTATAACTCATTAAAATTTTTGATGTGCACAATCAGGTTTAGACATTTACAGTTTTTTTTCATTTGAGTTGTACATAATGTATATATTATAAAGCTGTAAGCACAAATATTAAGTAAAGTGAAATGATGTTTAAAACATTTGTTAAATATTGACTATTTTAGTTAATTAGAAATTTAATAATCAAGCTTGAAAAATGAGCTTGGCTGATTTTTGAAGAATTAGTGAAAGCAATTTTTGCTCAGATAGTGTGTGGATGATTTTGATGATTTTTTAACCCACTTCCTTAACTAAGTTGCAAACTAAATTTAAAGGCCTGGCAGTGAATAATTTATAAAATATTGAGTGTGGCTTGATGAATGTGGAACCAATCAGAACTGTGTGCCCACAGTTACAACTTGACAGTATTTTTCAGGAATTTTGTTCCTTCCTCATTAAAAGAACAATTTCATTGCTTTTTAAAATTATATATATGCATACACAAAATCGACACACACACACACACACACACACATACACATTTATTTAAAATGTTTTAAATAAATAGTTTGTATAATTGTATAATTTTCCTTCCTTTTCTTCCCTCAGTCTCTTTAATTGCTCTATATCAAAACCTTCCGACAATTCCCTTTATTATTGTTGTAATATACATATGTGCATGAATATTTACAAGATATATATATAGTGATTTATCTTTTATTTGCTTGAGTGTATCTAACAAGTATTTTATCAATTGAGTCATCACAGAATCCATACACTTTTTTAATACAAAAATCAGATAATCAAAAATAAAATGCATTTAAGTTTTATCAGACACAAATACATATTGCGCGCGCGTGCGTGCGTGTGTGTGTGTGTGTGTGTGTGTGTTTGTAGAAATATTCAGCAGAGAAGATTTTAACTAAACCTCATTATAAAATATTTTGGTGGAGCTGAGAAAACTGATTTATGAATGAAAAATTACTTTTTTAACATAATCACTCTTATTTAGTAGATTTTCATTTTCTACGAAATGCAAATTTTTAAATCAGTTCTTTGACGTTGTATTCATATTGCTCTTTTAAATGAGTTTTCTCTCTTTCCCTGCATCATAATTGCTCACGCGTAGTATCACATTAGTAAAGCGAGAGACTGAAGCCAATGCATTAAACACAGGAGTGCTTAGTCTTCCATCGTCTTTGTCTAAAGATCTGCTGCAGATATTGACTGATCACAGGGATCACAATGGAGGAGTTGCGATGTTATGGATAGCCCTGGTACTTTTTGTACTTTGATGCTAATTCCGCTTTCCAAGGAGGGGCTGCCTGGGATGAGGAATGAATCAAGTAGTCAGGTGAACCTTCCTGTGACCCTTCCCCTAATGAATAAAAATTTCTAGGAACCAATCACTGAGCAAGGAGTAGGCGGGAGTTCCAAGTTAGAGAAGGGAAGAGGAGAGGCAGAAAAAAGAACTTGGTTTTGGATTGGGGTTAGGGGCGGGAGGCCTGAATGTAGGTAGGAGAAGCTGTCCCCCCACACACCCCCTGACCCTACCCCAGTTCAGGTGACGGATTCCACTGGGATTCGCTACCTGAGAATTTATCTTAGAATGGCTAAATTAAGACGTTAGTTGCTGCGCCCAGCGGTCATCTGCTGATAATCTGTTGACTTAGTTATCTGTTGGTTCTAAGACAAATTTGCATGGTGTTTTCCTTCACGCTGCAACTCAACTGAGTTCCAGAGCAGGGTACCCTGATGAGGCATCCCACCTTGTCATGGTAATTTAGATGTGTGGGGCTAGTGTGGCAGCAACCTGCCACGGGAACTTAGTGAGTCCAGTGGAGAGATTTTGGAAAGCTAGGTCAGAGAGTCTGCAGTGAGAACAGGCCAGGACCAACTGTGCCCTGAAACTCGGTGCTTGGAGGCCATAGAAGTGGCAATACTGAGGAAGTCAGAGAGTAGCTGGTGCTAGGATGGGACGGTGCTTTATTATTATTATTATTATTATTATTATTATTATTATTATTATTATTATTATTATTATTTAACTCAACAGATTGAAGAAGCTGAAGGGATTTGCAACCCCATAGGGAAAAAAAAAACAATATCAACCAACCAGATCACTCAGAGCTCCCAGGAACTAAACCCCCAACCAAAGAATACACATGGAGAGATTTATGATTCCTTCCGCATATGTAGCAGAGGACGGCCTTGTCTGGCATCAATAGGAAGAAAAGCTCTTGGTCCTATGACAGCTAGATGCTCCAGCATAGTGGAATGCTAGGGCAGTGAGGTGTGAGTGGGTGGGTGGGGGAGCACCCTAATAGAAGCACAGGGGAGTGGGGGTTGCATAGGGGGTTTTAAGAGGGGAAACTGGGAATGGGGATAATATTTGAAATGTAAATAAACAGAATAATCAATATGAAATGTTTTAAAAAAGAAAAATTTGATGACCTCACATGAGGTGATTGTCTGCAGACATTTGGAGTGTACCTCCTGAGGTAAGTCCCTTGAATTAGGCCATTTATCTGAATCATGGAAGAGATTTGAGGAAATCATGTTTCCAATATCATTATTGGACACCCAGAGTCATAGTCTAGAGTATGAAAAGGAGAAAGCCGGATATAGAAATCTGAGGAGCAGGTGTTGGAAAAATCAAGGGAAGAAAATGTGGACTGCACATTGGAAAGCAGTCTCTACATGAGTTAAATTTAGAGCTACCTCGAAACCCTAGGAATCCATCACTGGAATTAAAAGATGACGATTTTATTAAAATGTTTACTTTTTGACTTCCGACTACACATTTTAAATGATCAGATGACAGAGAATAAAACACCAGGAAGCCTGAAAGGCATTCTAATTGATATTTATTAATCACCCAAATAGGAAAACCAGGTATTTTTATAGAAGAAAAATGTGTTCACTGTTATGAGATGAGGATTAGATGTTGAGGAAAAAAATATGTGTGCTGTGCAAGTCTATGAGTTTTAAAACAATAGTTTATTGGGCTTTTAGGTAAAGGTGTGCATAAAAGCAGAGAAAACTGAATACCAGTTTGAAGAAATCATACTAGTTCATAACTAAGCTACAAAAAGGAAGATTGGGAAAGAAAACTAATAAAAAAAAGATTAGCCAGATGCATGGATGCTGCTGTAATCCCGGTAAGGTTAGATGCATGAAAATATAGGCAATCTAGTATCTGATGACATCCATCCATAAAGAAAGAAACCAGAAGTTTTCTAGATGCATGGGTGCTGCTGTAATCCCAGTAAGGTTAGGTGCAGAAAAGTGTAGCAATCTAATATCTGATGATGCCAGTCCAGAGAGAAGAAAAACAGAAGTTTCCTGCTCAGTAGTGGAAGATAGGAGTTTATATGTGAAGACCTCCTTAGTGGAGGTAAATCAGAAGTGGAATCAGACTGAAGAATTCATTGAGTTTCAAAGAATCCGGAAAACAAGAGGCTTGACAGATAATTCATTTGGATGTTCAGATCCTATAAAGCAATTGTAGGTTTGTAATGCATAGGAAATGCTATGGTAAATGACAGAATGAAGAATAGTAGGGGTGACACCATCAGATGTCAAATGACCCATAAAGGAATAAAAGTGGAGAAATAATGTGGTCTGGAAACCTAATCCTGGGCAAGGTTTATGAGTCAACCACATCGCTCATACTTCAATCTGTCAGTGTAACATTATTATTTGGGCTACGTGGGAAAGACAATGTAACGAAGAACAGCTGAGGCAGCTCTGGGCTGTGGAGATGGATCATTTTGACCTCAAATCTCTGGCTTTGTCTGCCTTAAACTTATGTGGAATTTTTCGAGACCTGATAAACCTGGTACCCCTTTCACTGAAAGAAAGTGCAAAAATTATAAAAGTTCAAGACTGTTAAATGTGCACATGTGGTGTGAGTGTGTTTAAGTTTACAGAAGTATACAATTGTGTGGGGGGGATATAGTGTGTAGCAGTAGCAATAATATCAGTAGTCTTCCCCAATCACCTCTTTTTCTTTGATCATAGTTTCTGATTTAATATCAGAGTTCTCTATGGTTTCTAGCTAGCGACATTGCTTGAAAAACCTTCCTGTCACTCTCCTTAGTTGAATGATTTCTCTTCAAATTGATTAGATAGATAGATAGATAGATAGATAGATAGATAGATAGATAGATAGATGATAGATAGATAGATATATACATAGATAGATAGATAGATAGATAGATAGATAGATAGATAGATAGATAGATAGATGATAGATTGACAAACAAAAGGAAAAATGTTCTCAAAAAAGATGTACTTTTACTCTTCATTCTTCTTCAAAGCATGGCTGTTCTGTTTTTAGCCATGACACAGGTCTCCAGGCACTCCCTGTATGTAATCCTACCCACATACATCATTCCTTTAGATGCTACGCTGCAGCTTCTTCATATACAACTTACTTCCATCCCATCCATTTCACCATCTGTTTCTCTGTCTCTGCTCTCAGACGGTTGGATGCTGTGGGTAGAGAAAATGTATGTCTGTGCAGGTGTGGTTTCCAACTTTAGCTAGGTCTTAGCTCTGTGATCCTGTCATGTGGCCCCCAGTTGGTGTCTTCATCTGTTACAGCAACTCTTAGAAAACTCTTTCTGCTCTTAAAAGTTCTGCAAAGTTAGGCTTTATTTCCTGTTACCATAACCAGTTCTGATTAAATAATCTTATTTCTCTTTATCTTCTTTTCTTCTACTTTATTCTGAATAGCCACAGCAAAGTATGCAGATATAGTTATAGCATCATATTAATGTCTTCTCTATTGGTGACCATGCATTCTGCTTCCTAATAACATCCCTCACCTACAAAGATGTAGCTCATAATCTAGAAACTTTAACTGTATTTCTGCACTAGGAGTACAACCAGGACAGCTACTTAGATTCACCAAGTAGCATTCCAAAGGAACGGTGTCAATTTATGTCTCAGTGATAGCCAATGCATGGCCATGGAAGGGTCTTATCTCTATAACTATCATACCTGACTTAACACTGTGGTAGCTTGTAGTTTTCAATAGTTTATTTTCATTCTATTACCCAATATTATCACATTTATTATTGTTTTTGTGTGAACATGAGTATACATTTGTGTTCTTTGTGGGTCTATTTCTCTGTCTCTGACACTCTCTGCTTATCTCTCTCCCCTTATTTTAGGTATAAAATAAAAACTGTAGAAGGATAAGTGGGATTTGATAGAGTCTCTCTCTCTCTCTCTCTCTCTCTCTGTGTGTGTGTGTGTGTGTGTGTGTGTTAGAGAGAGCAAAAACAAGGAGAAAAGACTTTAAGAGCATATTTGTTTTTACTGTCAGAGAAATAATGGTTGTGTTTCAATTTCTTACATTATTCAAGACATTTGAATCTAACTATTACAACTGACTATTTTTTTAATGTAATTTGTCTCATTTTTCTGAAAATATAAAGCTTTAGTTCAGTTAACAAGGTAATTAAACTACTGTATGCTATTAATATTTAATGAAGTACATTTTGTTACAAAACGTTAACTCATTTTGAAATTGACATTACATAGAAACAAATCAATGTGACAGAAATATTTACATTAAGTAAAAATATTTTATTTAGGATTTTTGTAAAAGAAGACATAAACTATCACAAAAAGCAACTCAGACTTTCTAATAATTTTAATGTCTGTATGAAACAACTAAGTCTGCTCTAAAGTTTGAAAACAGCATCAGTGAATACACATTATTAGGATAAAGAGCTACATGTGTGTATTATTTTTCTAAATTCACAGGTGTTCTGGGAAACCTTTATAAGAATGACCATTTGTTTTGTTATAAATATATTAAGAATTATTAGAATTATACTATGTTTCCACATTCAATTATTTCCATATTAAAGGTGTTTCCTTTTTGGCTGAATTTTAGAAATTATTAATAACATATAAATATGTTAAAAACCAAAATCAAGAGTACATTGTGGGTTATAAAATCTGTCTTCTCATAAAAACTTACACATGGTCTCATAGAGCTGTTTCTTCCAATGGCATATTAAGAAAGCAGAATTTTGGTTTATTTTTAATATAATGGCAATAAAATTAAGAACACATTTACATAGTCAACTTTCAATTATGAATTACAACCAGGTTTCACTCACTTTTCTCTTGTCAGATTCATGGTCTGTTCTTAATATGGATGAGCTTCGATGTCACATCCATTTGTCTTTTAGAAGTTATTAATACATAGGTATGGACATCAAAGATTTCGACCAGCTTATAACAACAAATAATACATGACCATGATGATGGTGGATACTAGATTTAGGTATAAAAATGAAAGTGGTAAAAGAATAAGTGGAACTTGATACAGACTATAAAAGGAACATAAATGAATTTAAAGGGTGGCAGGATTATAATAGGATGTCTTTATTTCTTGCTGTTTTCTTTATATAACAATTTTGAAATTCAATTTGATTTTCTTTTACTTTAAGATACTGTAGTTCATGAAGTAACCTTGGCAAAGACCATAAATGTGACCTATTTACTTTATATAAGTGATGCATATAATATGTGTGTATCAACCTAAAACAATTCACTGGGAGTTGGAAGACTGTGGAAAATGTTGGAACATATGCTTTAGACAAAGTGTAGTAGATTTGGTCAGTTCATGCCTAAGACACAAATTTGTTTCTTCATTATTTCTTCTAGCTTAACATTATTCAAATATCTGAAGAGTCAAATAGAAATAAATGACAACGTGTTTCTGTCACATAGATGCCCAATAATTGATACAATTAATACAAATACTATTACTCCAAAACTAAAAACCAATAAAAGTTACCAATGAAGCTCATTGTTTCAGAGCAGAGACAAAGCATGTTAGTTTCTTTTGTCTTATAGGTCATCTCTTTTTCTACAATCCCCTCATGTCTGACATAGTTATGCTAATAGTCCATATATATCATATATTTCCTTTATAAATTCGACTAGTTTTCTTTTGAATACTTTTTACAATTTGATAACCCTTAAATTGTGTGTATATGTGTGTGTTATGTAAATATATGTTCAAATATTGAAAAACCTGTGAAAGCCAGTTGAGCTAGATTCCTTGGGGCTGAATTAGAAATGGTTCAAGTAGATGCAGGCACTACGAAGAGAACATGGATCCTCTGAAACAGTGGTTCTGCCATTAACCACTGAGCCATCTCTCCAGCACCAGGGTCTGATGCTCTGATACTTCTTAATGTTGTACTCACAAGTTTTACTGTGTCCATCTATAAGCCTCTAAATATATATAACAGAGCACTGACTTTAAAACAACATGTCCAGGACCACTGACATGAATCCGTATGTAAGGCATGATTTGCCACAAAATTCTGCAATTCGAGGCCAATTTCCAGAACTTATACAAAGGAGTTTTTGTAGTTGTCCTCTGTCCTTCAGTGGGTTACTTTGGCACTTCTCTAAATCTCTGTCTTTCTCTGTCTCTGTCTGCCTGTCTCTCTGTAGCCTTCTATGTCTCTGTCTCTCTCACACACACATGTGCACATACAAACCTGTACACACACACACTCACACACAAATATACACATGACAGGTGTGTGTGTGTGTGTGTGTGTGAGAGAGAGAGAGAGAGAGAGAGAGAGAGAGAGAGAGAGAGAGAGAGAGACTAAATGAGAAAATTAAGAAAAAATATAAATGGTCTTACTCAATGTAGATATTCGAGGAATACAAGTTTATAATTTACATATTTTTCTTTTCATGTTCTGTTTTGTCCTTTTGTCTAATGCACACATTTGTATTGACCATATAGTTCTTGTTCTCTGTGTAGGTGAGTGAAGAAAGACATATAATAAAGCATTTTGGTCCTGAAATGCCACATTGGGTACCTTAATTTGCTGCAAATAAGACCAAATTAGAGTTTAAAATGAGAACATTGCTACATCTCGCTTCTGGTAGCAGTGTAGCATCCTAACAGCATGTAAGCCATCAGAAGATTTAGAGCTCAGCTCAATCAGTGGCAACAAAATTAGAAATAGAAGGAGATCAATATGAAGTGCTGCCTGGAATGAGGAAACAGCCCTGGGCTGGAAAAAATCCATTTTATCTTACTTCTTCTAATTCAGTATTCAAGAAATATCTGACTGGCCCCAAAGAAACAACATCCAGTCTCTTTATGAAGGGATATAGGGTCCAATCATAACATGTATGATACAAAAACATGTACACACACACAAGTAAATACAGATGGACATACTTAAATGATTAACCAGCTAAGTAATGCACAATAGTTTTAAAGAATAACCATGAATAATTGCAATTATATTTGATTTGATGTAATGGAAAAGCTTTAAATATATTTATAATTTGATCAATTAATATCTAGCTGCTAAAATGCATTTCTTCACATGTTAGTATTTAGAGTCCTATTTTAGCCAGTAGATTTCTTGTGGTACTACTAATGACTTTACTGTCAAGAGAGATTATCTCTCTTGGGAAATGACAAAACAAAAAAAAATTACCTCTTCAGGGTCTTGGATTCATCACTGAGTTCAGAGCTCTTATTACAAGTCTACTTTGAAAGCAGCACTGGTGTGTAAAGTAGTAATTTTTAAGATATTAATAGAAAGTTATATTTGATTCATTGGCTTACTTCCGTTACCACATCAGGTTCTGTCCATGGTCATTTTGCTTGATGGTAAAACTGAGAATGAAGACAAATAACCAAGTCTACAGTGGATTGGTCTGAATGGTCTAAAGCAGTGATGGAGACCACACCCTACCATGTCTTCAAAGCAGACCATTTGATAGACAATTAGTCCCAGTACATCACCTCTCATTCAACTGTATTTCTGTCAAAAATACTAACGACAAAAGCAAAACTTGAATGTTTACTAAATACAGAGTTTATTTGAATTTTGCCTAGGATATAAATCTCTGGAGAGATGAGAAACTTCAATATTAAAAATGTGCTCTCCAAACTCGGGATTATTTCTACCCAAAAAAATATAGTATTTATTGAACAAAAAGTACCATTAAGGAATTTTTTAATGGGAAAAATCTTGGCAAACAAAAAAGAAAGATGGTGTCACTGGAAACCTATATATCTTCAAGTTATTAAAAATTCAAATATAACATTTTCCTATTTCAAGAAGTTATCTTTTTCCATGAGAACTGACATCCTAGGAAAATATTAATTGTTTTAATCCTCTAATTTTATTTAATTAACACAATAGAAATGTAGCTTTTTCACTGATTATCCAACACAAACAGACATACACAGAAAAAGAGGGGCGACACATGTACATGCAAACATACCTATGGGAGGAGAGAGAGAGGGAGGGAAAGAGAAAGAGACAGAGAGGAGAAAGTAAAATCCAATGAACACCAAATATTTTCCCTATAATTCCATAATATTTCAGTGTAATTTTCACCATATTTAGAAAAAAGATTTTAAATAATTTTCCAATATAGTTTTAAAGTTTATAAAAGAATGACTTATGCGTAAAAACATAATTATTTTTCTTAACTTTTATCATGTGATTCAGATTACTGTTCCAGCACATTTCTGTGTTTGAATGACATTAATAGCCGATTTACATTAAAATTATAAAACTCCAGACACCTTCGTTTTTATTTCCTTACATTATAATTGACCATATGTGATTTTCCTAATTTCTTTATTTATAATTTTATTTTCAAGTACATGGTTTTCCCATCTGTCCCCGCCCATGTCTTTCTACTCCCCACAACCTGCTGAGTTCATTTAGAGTTGACTATTTTAATTCCAGTATAGACAGACATTCATTTTGAGAATAGGCTGTATAAAAAGGAAAAACTAATTTTAATTGGATAAGCTTATGACATTTTAATATTTTCTAGTTTGTAAACTGGTCTACTCTTTTAAAACAAATTAAAGTAAGTTAGTATTTAACTAATCTACCAGGGCAAAGTCTGATAAATAATTTTAGAAAATAATTTATCAACGTCCAAGCTAAGAATAATATAAACCCATGAGAATCAGTGCCACCTAAGGGCTGCAATCCCATGACAAAGGCAGAACACGGCGTCTCAGGACCACCATTTCCCTCTCAATCAATAAACATGCTACTATTTTGCTCTGCAAATTTGGATATTTATGGGAAAGAGCTGCTTCATTTTCTAAATGAGTATAAGTGCCTGATGTAGTACCCTGTTCTTAGTTATTGAAAAGTAGGACACTGTTACCATAGTGCTTAAAAGCCCTTCCCAGGAAATTAATTTCTGTGAATAAAGCATCATGACCTAAATGCGTTTATTGACACTGTGAAATCATTTATCATAAAATATAAAAAAGAGGTTTAAGCTCTCAAGTGTCGCTTCAGATGTTAAGGATAGTTATTGGTACTTCTTAAGACCAGATTCTAGTTAGAAACTTCTTCTTCAGGTATCTTATAGCTGTTCATAATTCCAACTGTTGTCTTCTGCCCTCTGTAGGCATAGTCATCTGCACAGACCTATACAAATAAATAATAATTCAATATTTTTAAAATGAGAATTAAAATAAAAACAAATGCTTTTGATTTCTGTAATACTGGAATTTTTATGTAGATTATAGATTCTCTGTTGGGCACTACTGAGAATCACTACTACATCTATAAATTTAATATCATGCTGAATATAATGCTCAATCATGCTGAATAATTGTTTAATATACCAGCAAATTTCTTGAGTAAGATGAAGGACAATACTTATATGACTTGGCTACCACGAGTTGTCCTGTAGATTGAGACCATTGCAACGAGACATAATGATGTTAGATATATAGCCCAGGGCCATGTACGTGTCTGGCACTGGGACTATTTTCAGGTTTTATCTATGGCACTTGTCTGGGGATGGAAACTCTTAACATCTTCACACTGGTAAGTATTACCAAGCTGTTACACAATTCTCAGGTATGTGCTCTATTAAGAAATACTCTATTTTTAGATAAAGCAGTCTGCTTTTTACTACGATACTTGAGGAGGTTGTGGATTTAACAATGGGCTTAACTTCCTCTTCTGATTTGAAGAAAAAATATCTATCAGTACCTGTTGCCTTGGAGTTAAAAGACAAGTTGTTACATGACGTCTGTCTTTCTTGACTAATTTGATAAATCATTTCTTTCTGCTATACTAGGAACAAGCTCTGAATGCTGGCCTGCCTTAGCTTTCTCAACTATAATGTATAGTCATATAGGGAAGTTGATGGTTTTGAGGGTCATTTTTAAGTACCATCATTTTAACCTTGGTTTCAACAAGTACTAAATTAATGTCTTTTTCTATCTTCCCCACTTCAACTCTTCCATTATCCCACACTCTCTCAAATTTATCCACTCTTCTGTAATTACTAATTTATATGTATACATATTTGTGTGAGTACGTGTTTGTGTGAGTGTCTCTGTACTTAAAAGCTACGGAGCTCAATTAGTGTTGCTCTTGTGTACATGTGTTTAGGTAAGAAGACATAGATCACAGTTTGGGATTTAATAATCTACCAGAGTCTGGATTCTGGAGGACAAGGTTGTTCCTATCTCAACATTCATTGATTCTCTAAAGCATTTCATTGAAGAAACATAAAATAATAATAAAAACATAAAAATAAGTAAAATAACAATACATCTTAACTTCTAGCCTTAGAGGAAGTGTTTAGAGATTTATCTACCAGAGTCTCTCACATTACTGTACAATTGTATCAGGAGCTAGAATGAACTGAGGTAATAATTAGCAGGTGATCTTCTTGAGATCACCTGCTTTAGATTATTATACAATCTGCAAGAGGTTCACTCTTATTAAGCAAGGAGAATTCATTTTAGGAAATATTCCTGCTACTAGTATGCTTTTTCCTGTTATTATTAATCATATATAACAATCACTAAGTAATAGCCCACCCCTTTAGAGCAGATCTCTGAGGATCTACGAAGATGTACTGTCTTGTGGTGATGCTATGTAGACAAATAGATGACTTATTAACTCTTAATGATGATCCTATAAGAATTCCTAAAATTATAACAGTGATTGTTAAGCTATTTTGTAGTGGGACTGCTATTAGGTTCTTTACTGAGAATCAAAATTGCTATGAGAATTCTGCCAGTTTCCCAAGTGTCACCAGTTAATTGCTCTTGGACAGTAACCAATCTTTTTCCTAGCACATTCCAAGGGGTTGTAAAACACATAACCAAAGGTGATAGAAAGGGAACTAAAGATTTATTATAGGTGCTAGGACAGATGATAAAATATTGACTGGGCTTATTTATACAAAACTTCACTAATAACTAGTTATGGTTTTAAACATTTGGTGAACTGTGACTGGTGAAGGATGGTTAGCCAGATATTTCTCCTAGTAGATATGCATATAAACATTCTCTGTTGTAAACTTCTATTTCAATTTATGAATTTTTTCTTTATGTGAACTTGTGATGAATTTTAAACAAATGATCATGTATTCTGAAAGATGTAAAAGTGCTAAGGACAAAGAGGTGAGAGTAGAATTTTTCCCCTACTAGAATTTTTTGCTTTTCCCCCACTTAGAAAAGAATTTTTCCTTTCCCCCACTTTGCAGGAATTTTCCTTCCCTGTCTAGGATCTTTCTGCTTTTCCCCTTCGATAATTTTCATAGGTAATTTTTTACAACTCCAATAATAAACACTATAATCACTTTTCTTTTTTTCAATTAAGTACTTTCAACTTTATTAACAGTTATATAAATATTCCATACATACCAAATGTCTTGTAGAGTTTGTAGGCAGAATAGTGTGTTTTAAAAAGAATTTATTTATACTTTTGTTATAGCTTCTGGTAAACTCTTACGAAATAGCAATTTTACATGTATTTGCAATTTTCACAGTTTTAATACATAACGACGTTCATTTAAGAGACTTTTTCATACTTTTGTAGATGTCACATAAATAGAAATATGTTTCAAAATCTGTATTGCATTTTATTTATTTATTACTTATGTAAATATAGACGATTTATTTTAAGAGCAAGGAGAAGCTATTTTTTACTCTTTTTACTTGAAAATAATCACTTTTCTAAGTGTCTGTTTATTTCTCCATTTTTATTAAATTGGGTATTTCTTATTTACATTTCGATTGTTATTCCCTTTCCTGGTTTCCAGGCAAACATCCCCCTAACCCCCCCTCCCCTTCCATATAGGTGTTCCCCTCCCCATCCTCCTCCCATTACCGCCCTCCCCCCAACAATCCCGTTCACTGGGGGTTCAGTCGTCTTGGCAGGACCAAGGGCTTCCCCTTCCACTGGTGCCCTTATTAGGATATTTCCTTTTTATTTCCTGTGACTTCCTACTAGCAGACTGAGAGTTTGAGCCCAGCAGTTTCTGCTGAGATTGTACAAAGGTTATCTACTTAATCCTTTGGTGTTTGAGGAAGAGGTGCTAAGTGACAGAGTTTCTGGTCACAGAGGAACACAGAAGACAGGTCAGCTATAGTAGCATATTAACTTAGACTTAGATAAGTAAACTTTTTATACAGCAACCCTAAATATCTCATAAGACAAAGTCTTACCCTCCGCAGACGCTCTTCCCCGTCTGCTGCCCCAAGAAAAAAAAACAACAAGAAAGAAGGCCCCCAGGGATGGACCCCAGCACAATAGACTCTTAAAATTCTGTAACAGGGATATGTTCTTGAAGCCTCTGCAACAGCATTTCCAAACTTCCTGAAACAGCACTACTCCTGTGAAATTCCCCATCAAGAACGACAGTGCTCTGAATTTTCCTCTAGCTTTTCCTTTTGGTAACTGGAAAGATTCACAAAATATATTACCAGAATCATTGAAATTACAATTTAGAATTATATATATAAAATATTCTATTTGATATTATATTATACTTGTATAATTAAATACAAATGATGAAAACATGAGCGAAGAAGCGTTTATGCGCACTACATCTTCATTTAATACATGGCACTTTCTTTGTAAAAAGTTTTATTTCTAAAGCTTCAAATGAAGGAATCAGAGAAAGAACTGGAAGAGCTTGAAGGGGCTCGAGACCCCTTATGAACAACAATGCCAAGCAACCAGAGCTTCCAGGGACTAAGCCACTACCTAAAGACTATACATGGACTGACCCTGGACTCTGACCTCATAGGTAGCAATGCATATCCTAGTAAGAGCACCAGTGGAAGGGGAAGCCCTGGGTCCTGCTAAGACTGAACCCCCAGTGAACTAGACTGGCGGGGGGAGGGCGGCAATGGGGGGAGGGTTGGGAGGGGAACACCCATAAGCAAGGGGAGGGGGGAGGGGGATGTTTGCCCGGATACCGGGAAAGGGAATAACACTTGAAATGTATATAAGAAATACTCAAGTTAATAAAAAAAAATGGGAACTAACTAAAAAAAAAAGGTTAGTCTACATTTTAATTAAATGCTTCAATAAACTGGAAGACTTTGGAAGTGTATGCAATAAGTTCCTCTTTGTTTTTTCCCAGGTTCCTTCCTCTCAGTACTCAATCATATCGTATGGGTTTGAGACTCAATTCATTTTGTGATTTAAGGATAAAATGTTCTCAACTGTTTTTATATTACTCTTTAAAATTACCATTGTATGTTTAATATGACATAAATTTTGCATATTCATCTCTCTTTTAAAGGATACAGGAAGGGTTTTGTATCAGCCTTTTGGTGTTTAATTCCTTATTTTGATTATATTTTAATTGGCATCAAAATGCAGGCCAGCCATCTGCCTCAGTTGCCATAAGAATCTGTGATGATCTGGCTGGAACCTGATATTGACTTCCCTTCTTAGAGGAGGCTCTGAGTCTGGGTGCCAAGTTCTCCACTCTTATCCCAGTGCCTCTTTATCCATCCTGGTCAAGCAAAATAGAGTCCAAAGCAGTAAGCTGGGCCAAGCGCTGTCAATGTCTACCAACAGGTTCTGTAAAGTATATGACCACAGGGAAGTTTCAATAATTATGTAGAGCATTTTTGAGTAATTTTATTATTACTCTGACTTCAATATTTTTTCCTATACTACACTTCCTTTGTATCTTTCTTTTAACCTAACTCTTAAATTTATGAGATAATATTTTTGATTTATCAAGTACTTGGTGACCTGATATATATTTTAAATGATTACAAGTAAGATCACTCTATGGAGCCAACATTTGTGTAATGACCAAACTATTAGGAATACACTGCTGTTAGTGAACAAGCAAGTTTTCCTTCATGCTGTTACCCTACTTTCTTAATATGCTAGGCACTTGATACACTGCCTTCAACACATATGTTATCTGTAAAAACATTAATATTTATAAGTTCTATATTTATGGAATTACTTTTAATGTCTATGTCAATCCTTCATTTTCAGGATAAAGGTGTAAAGCCTAGAAATCACCTGGCATATTTTAATACAGTGAGGTGGAGATTCTGCCCAGTGGGGACAAATGAAAACCAGCTTCCTGTACAATCATGCATATTCACACACTCATGTACGTATGTGCAGCACAGAAAAACAAACACACATGTACATACACACAATCTGGTGAGGAATTAGATATAATAGCACATGCGTTGTCAAATTAATTTTGTCATCTTATAGTAGTTTTAAAGTCTCAGATAATTCTTAAATTCTGTTTTCCAGTACGTTTAATGAAAAATATCTTACGTTTCTGTTTTCTGGAATGTAACATTCCAGTCCCCCACCCCACTTGTCTAATTTCCAAGTTAGTTATTTGTAACTCTTCAGAAATATCTGAGTCATACAAAAAAACCCAAGAAATATGTTTTTGCATTTTATTAAAAGTACAACTGCTAGTTCTGGGAGGTTATTAGGATAAAACAAAAAAGTTTAAGACTGGTATGCACCGTATTCATCACTTTTGAGCAAGCCTTAGCTTCTCAGAAAAGTCTAATTTATTAAACATTAGAACCTGAACCTTCCCTGGGCTTATCTACCTGAATCCTGAGCTTAGCCAGGGTGACAATATGTGGGGAAGAGTGTCAATAGAATGGGATTAGCAAGGGTAAAAAGCACCTTTGATCTGTTTGGCATCAACAGTGAAAGAAAGCACAACTCGGTGGAAGATAAAATACCATCAAAAGCAAGGAGCTTGCATTGAAGATGTCACAATGGCAAAAGGTAGTAAGCAGCTGAGAGATAAAAGACTTCTTTATTCATCAATGCTGAAAGTAAACAGATTTTACTCTGCAGCTATGGCTTCCTTTCACTAATCCCTGCCCTTCCATTTGGTTTGTCTTTTGATGGCATCTTCTTTCTTCTCCTCCATAAAACATTTTTACAAATGGGTCACAGAGTTCTACTGCCATGTGCGTTTTTCTTCACCCCCCAGGAAAACTATTTATTATCTTTGCTACTAATTTAAAACATTTATAAGTTGCTTTTTGTCTATTCACTGATAACACGATTATCCCAAATTCCTGTTTGCTTGTTTGTAATATTGTTTATTTTGAGCTTATAAGCTACAGTTTTCTTTTCTTTTTCTTTTTTTATTAGATATATTTCTTTACTTACATTTCGAATGTTATTCCTTTTCCCTGTTTCCTGTCCATAAGACCTCATCCCCTGCCCCTTCACCATACGGGTGTTCCCCCACCCATCCCCCTTACTGTCCCCACACACACATTCCCCTGCACTGGGGGTCCAACCTTGGCAGGACCAAGGGCTTCCCCTCCCATTGGTACCCCAACAAGGCTATTATTCTCTGCTACATATAGAGTTGGAGCCGTGGGTCATTCCATGTGGTCTTTAGGTAGTAGTTTAGTCTCTGGAAGCTCTGGTTCGTTGGTATTGCTGTTCTTTATGGGGTTGCAAGCTCCTTCAACTCTTTCAATCCTTCCACTAATCCCCCCCCAAAGGGGATCCTGTTCTCAGTTCAATGGTTTGCTGCTAGCATTAACCTCTGTTTTGGAGATGCTCTAGATGTGTAGATGTGTCTCTCAGGACAGATCTATATCCTGCCCCTTTCAGCTTCATCAATCTTATCTAGTTTTGGTGGCTGTATATATATGGGCCACATGTGGGTCAGGTTCTGAGTGGCAGTTTCTTCAGTCACTGATCTAAACTTTGTTTCCATATCCCCTCCTAAGGATGTCTTTTTCCCCTTTTAAGAGGGAGTGGGAGCATCCTCATTTTGATCATCCTTCTTCTTGAGCTTCCTGTGGTCTATGGATTGCATTTTGCGTAATTTGAGCTTTTGGGGTTCAAGTAGTCTTATTAACTCTCTCTCTTCTCGGGTTGAAGTTCTGAGTAACTTCATGCAGTGGGAAAAAAGATGGATACTTCAGTACTCTTTACCTCCCAATAAATTGAGTTTGTTTATGTAGATACTATATAGTTTCCAAATGTTTTGTTCATATTACATGCTCTATATCTTGTTGTAAAGACTTACTGAACAGGACAGGTGGTCTTTATCCTCCATAAGCTAAATTTTTATGTGTGCAGAGAAAATGTAACATTCACAGAGCCAAGAACTCATGTCCTGTCACTGAGTGATGAAGTTTCCATCGCAGGAGGAATGAAAGGCATTCGGTTAGAATCCAACATCCTGGAAGATCAAACTGTCAGAATAAATAAAAACAAACCTATCAATGAATTTTACATGTAAGAAAACTAAGCATTCTGGATTTCTTCAATAAGCAGATATATATATATATATATATATATATATATATATATATACATATATATATATATCACCTTTAAAATTTCTCTGTACCAACATTGAACTTCTCCATGAATTTTCCTACTTCTGAATAATACTTGAGGAAGGTGACTTGTTGCCTTAGTATCATTAATGGTAGAAAGTTACTTTTAAAATGTAGAAGCCTTTGTAAATATAAGGTGTAGAATAAAAATACAAGCTAGAGTTGACATGAAACCGGCCTACCCTAGGGTCCAAATCTGGCATGTGATCTGCATTTGGCTGTGTATGCGTCCTCTTGTCATATTCGTGTACCACCTCAATGCCACACCACCTTTAAAAGAGGATATGTGAGCCAGAATTGCCTAATGGCACATCAAAACTTCATTTCTGAGTCTCTAGACAATAGCCAAATGTTCCTGTCATTGTAACAATTAGATTTTTCCCAATACTAGCAGTGCTGTCATTCTATGTCTCTTCTCCTTCATAGCTGAATTGTCTACTCTTTGACCATAGTGTTTGTGTGTGTGTGTGTGTGTGTGTGTGTGTGTGTGTGTGTGTGTGTGTGTAAAGCATATCAGAAGCTTTCAAAGGCCAAACAATAAGTGATAATACCTTCCCAGAAAGGGCAGCAGGTCAGGGTAAGTATTGTTTATCCTTAATATTATCAGAAATAGAAATTCAAAAATGATCATATTAGTCTTGTCTATGACTTTTTCCTTTGGAATCTTTGTACCATGTATCTCTAGTCAAATGGACATTCAAAAGAAGAAGAAGAAGATGTTAATGAGAAGAAGGGCTACTCTTGAGGAGAATCAAAGTACACATAACCTAGAGGCAGATTAAATAGTTTAAATCTAGTTTTAGATCACTGTATACTAAATAACAGAATAATTGCAAGAAACCTAGCATAGTAAATCTGCAATATAATTGTGTGGGTTTTAGTAATACTTTAATAGATTATGGACATTTTATGGCTTTCTCACAGTAGTAAATTATATCATTCTTGGCTGAAATACCTTCAATCTTGGTGAAATAGAAATTTCTTCCATGTTTACCTACAATACTGTGGTTAGCTCTAATACTGTAATTATGGCCTTAATTCCTTTCTGTTCACTGTATAAAAATGATATTCAACATGTTAATGAAAGGAAAGAGTGGAGAGAAAGAAGAGGAAGGATGAAGGCTAGAATAGAAAAAGCAGTCTTTTTCTATTATCAGTTCTCTTATGGCAAATTCATCATATTTTGCTGTATTAGTTTTTATCAAAAAGTCCTTATCTTTAAATTAGGCAAAAATAAAAGAAACTACCTAAAGGTCACATAATAAGACGATGAAGTCACCAAGAGTCATATTAAATATTTACTATTTCTAATATATTTGTAACCAGTTTGTGCTAAGAGATTAAGAGAAATATAGTTTTAAATAAAATACCTGGTTCTATTTTCAACTTCCCTAGATAAGAACATCCAATTTTAAAAATTAATATATTAACCTCTACATCCATCTATGTAATCTGTCTATCTACCTATTTATTTGTTTTTCTCTTTCATTTTTCTATCATCTATCTATCTAAAATATATAAAAAATTATAACTGTGTCGCCCTATCATTTGGGAAACATTTACATCAGAGAGACAGAGAGACAGAAAGACAGAGAGACAGAGAGACAGAGAGAGACACACAGGGGTGGGGAGGGAGGGAGGGAGGGAGGGAGGGAGAGAGAGAGAGAGAGAGAGAGAGAGAGAGAGAGAGAGAGAGAGAGAGAGAGAGAGAATGAATCAAAGTCATGGCAAAGAATGCCACCCAATCCAATTTAGTAAAACAATGAGTTCATTGTGGTTACTTCAGGGACATAAATGACTCAAATGTAGCTGCATCACTTAAAATCTGACCATATATTGTTGAGAATTAAAGAACCAATCAGACAACAAACATTAGGACATTGAAGCTCCTGCAGTGCGTGCAGCCTGCTAGACAGGTAGGAGAGTGTTTTTCCCTCAGCAGTTATTCACGTATTCTAACAACCTTGGAGAAGTGTCTTATGAATCTAAGAAGTTTCAGTATTCCAAGACATATGGAGGTTGTTTACTCACTGAATCTCATGAGCATCCCTAAACTGTGACATTATTCTCGTCCAAGGCTATTGTTAAATACTGCTCTATGTAGGAAAATTCTTATTACTGTTATATGACTTTAGTAGTATACAGTGAATGAAACTGTTGAAATAGTCTATGAGATAAAGTGGGAGGGGGAGCCTACAAGACATTTTTTATAAAGTTTCAGCAGCAAAGAAACTACTTAAATTGGACTTTATGCTAAAATATTCAGTACGGTGAGGAAAATATTCACTCACAAGTATTATTTGAACACCTTTGAATTGTCAGTCAAGCTAAATGCAATTCAGCTGTAGATCCACAGTAAATTTTATTTTCTTTTGGTATTAAGAATAACTGAAAGGAATAGATTCTTCAAGAGCATACTCAGACTAAGTTAATGTGAACCTCATGTTTTACAGAGTGAAAAGCAGTGGGTGAGTTGACTTAGATCTGACATCTAGCACACCAGTGTCATCCCAGAAACCTAATCCTCCAGCCATTTTGTAAAAATATAAATTCTATCAGTCTTATATTTATTTTTGTTTCATCTTTTACTATCTCTAATAGGAAAAATTAAATAATCATAAAAATGCTCATGAAAATATAAATGAATATTTGTTTGAACATCATAGCCTTGGTATCTTCAAAATATTGATTTTGGTCCTGTCTTCTAATACATGAAGACAGTTTAAAATACTTAAGATAATTTGACTGTACGATTAAATGACAAATTTAACTGAAATGTCATTAATGCAACATGCGTTGTTAGAGTTTACTAAAAATAAACAGGTATCAGTATTATTTTCACTTGCACAAAGTTTTTTGAGAGGCCAACATAAAGCATCGTATGTTTATAGTTTGTATTTATTGGCAATTTTAATAAATAAGGACTATATTTTGGTGTCCATGAATTCACATTGACTCAAAATTGTCTTTTATCACTAGGTATTAGGAATAAATATAGAAGAAAAAAAGAAAAATGTTTCTAGGGCCTCAGGTCATTAGGGGTTGCAGATAATCTCAGAATTGGGAAATTGGCTAAAATGAATAAAATTAAGAGATGAATTGCACAGCAGAATGACCTTGTGTTATAGTTTGTGTCCACCTTCTGCTTGAAGGGAATTAAAATTATCTAGAAGACAAACCTATTACCACGATTGTAAGCACAGTGAAATGTTGATGGGAATTAGAATGATCTAGAAGACAAACTTCTCACCATGATTGTAGGAACTGTTAAATGTTGATTAGAGACTAGAAACCTCTCCTTGAATCAGGATATTTCTATTCTACAGTCTGCATATTCAAGCAAAATAAACTGAGAATGGCATAAGAATAATTGTATTTCTCTCTACTTTCTAATAGAGATAGAGTGGCCAGCTGCTTCAAGGTCCTGATACTTGGCTTTTCCTGCAATGATGTATCATATCCCCACTCTGTGAATCCACATAATCCTTTGCTTTCTTAAGTGAATTTTATCTGGTGTTTGTCATAGTAAGAAAAAATTAACACACTCTGCTAAACAGCAATAGATAAACCTAACATAGTTTATCACAGAGTTTCAAGATTTTTGGCTCAACAGATGAAAAATATGTGAACTGATTTGAATCTAAATTACCTCAATGAAGATATTAACCACGTGTATTTCAAGACCTCTTGCTATGGTTAAAGTATTATTATATGTTCTATAAACATATATTTGTTTGGTATCTTTGAGGAAGAGGGCTTTTCTCACTATAACAAACACTGGAGAACATGGAAAAAGTTATCCTAGAGCACATAATTTCAAAAGTGCTGAGTTCAGATGAAAGGAGGCACATTTTGACATGGAGTGAATAATGGAACAAAACCATTTCCCTGACAGCTAGTGAATAAAAGCAAGCATAGGAGATAATAATCTCAGGGTCTCGTCAAGAGCATGTCTCAGTGACCAGGAGAATTTACTTCACATTAAACCCCATCTGTTAAATTTTCAACTTCCCAATAGTGTACTCTGGGAAGCAAATTTTACCCACAGGACTTGACAACCCATGCTCTCTCTCTCTCTCTCTCTCTCTCTCTCTCTCTCTCTCTCTCTCTCTCTCTCCCCTCTCTCTCCTCTCTTCTTCTTCTTCTTCTTCTTCTTCTTCTTCTTCTTCTTCTTCTTCTTCTTCTTCTTCTTCTTCTTCGTCTTTCTCTCTCTATCTCTCTCTCTCTCGTCTTTCACACACATACACATGTGCACATGCAAATATGTTGGACTCTCACTTGAACAAAGATACCAAAATCTTCAGAATTTTTTACTTTATTTTACTTATTTGTATATGGGCTAATTCCTATCCAGAGGTGGAACAAATATCCACCTTCATGTCTAAAGGTCCCAGTAATCAAGCAAAGTAATATTCTAATGCTTACCCTGGTATATCAATAAATCTGTTAGTTCAACTTGTAAAGTATTAGTGAGTATGTACAGGAGTGTGGCTGATCATAAGATAGCAAATTGGAAGCTATACACTCAGAGTAGATAGCCTCTCTCCCATGCCCATATCTACAGAAGAGACACATGGCTTTTCCAGCCAGTATAATCTAGAATCACCTCAAGACCCAGAAGACACATGGGCTACTTCAGAAGTACATCCAATGGTTTTGAAAGTTGGCTTGAAATTCAAATAATAATCCAGAGACACTCTCCTGCCTTTTAAACTATGAGGAAATGCCAACCATGAGTCTACTTATAACTGACTCCTACAACCAGGCATAGCTGATTTGATTAAGAGGGTAGATGTGTTTCATGGAGGACTTTGTTCCATTGGAAAGTGCATCTTTGTATGTACTTTCGTGAGTCTGTATGCACACGTAACTGCAATCCCCACCTAACATTTTAAGTCAGGGTCTCACTATGAATCTGGGCTTTGGATTATTTGACTGTTTGGAAGTGTGCAAGCCCCAGCAGTACTCCTAGCTGATGAAGAGTTACAGGATTTTGTTGCTTTCCCTAACTTCTAATGATGGAGGTAGATCTGGTCTCTGAGCTTCGTGATTACATGTGAAGAGCTTTTTACCACAGAACATTGTCCACAATGTCAATATTTCTAACACTTTTAGTGATTCTATAACTATCAGGGTTTAAGAACCTATGGTTTGTAGCAAAGAGATGGTAGTAGGAAACCCAGAGTTCTACAAATATACACTGTTACCACATAGCCTAAACATTTTCTCAAAATAAGGGCTTCCTTATTCATTGGCATTCCAACATATTTGTTATTTTCTCCAATGCAGCGTTTTATAGCTAATATTTTGATGGTTTATAGAGTTGGAACCATCACTCTATGAAATTAATGATGTGTCATCACCAGGAAACATAAAGTAGGTGTTATTTTTAACAGCAAATGCTAGATTAATGTCATTTCCATCACAAGAAGTTGAATATCAATTTAGATGCTAATCAGTGCTAGAAAGAACAGATTAGTAATAGGGTAAATGCCATTACCTTTTCAAGAATCTCTTTATGTGATGCTCCCTACTGGGCTTAGAACATAGAAGGAGGGCATGGAACACCAAGGAGGACATCATAACATTGCGTATCAGTTGGAGGAACAGGTGACAGGGAGATAAAGGACGTGGGAGAAAAAAAACCTAGATTAAATGTTTCTGTAATGAATTTGTTTTTGCTTTTATTGAAGTATCTCATCAGCACTACAGTGAACTTACTTGTATCAAAAGTCAACATTAAAAAGCCTTTTAAATTGAAAAATTCAAGCTGTATGATTTTGGAAGAGGTTTGTGTTAAATCATTTTTCCATAAAGCTTTTAAACTCAAAGCCATCATTTTTGTCTGTACTCTGTGATGTTATTTTAGACTTATATTGTATCTGTTCCCCTGCATTATTAAAGAAACCTAATCAATAGAGAAAAGGCAATAGCATGTTAATAGTTCTCAAAGGAAATAAGATCTTGAGATCTACTTTGAGAGCAATATGTGAAAGATCAAAACCGTGTTTTCTTATATTAGAATTCTCTTATGACTTACAATGAAGTTTTAAAAGAAGTTGTAATCTCATGTATCTGCAGATATTCTCTATGGAAATATATTCAGATGAATAGAATGAATTTGGGGTTCAGGGAAATTGTTTAAAATCATAATGATTTTTTTCACATTTCTATATACAAATTTTCACTTAAACAGAAAGTTAAAACACATTTTTCAATTTCCTTATAATTTTACTTTAGGTAGGTGAGGCTATATATTTTAAATAGAAATCCAAACTTGTAGCAGAGAACAAATGGTTTTGTGTTTCCCAGCATGGATGTATGCTAATGTTAACCATGAGGAAAGGTATAATTCCCATACCTTCGATAATAGATAAGATGAACCACAACCTCCAATATATCAAGAGAACTTTTGTCCTTTTAAACTATCCATCACTTAAGCCCAATACCTGTAAGCCCAGGTAGTTAGGAAACTGAAACAAAATAATCAGACGTAGCCCACCCACAATGTGAAAATAGTAACTGAACCTGAACTACGTCCTAGTTTCAAGGTAACCTAGGAAATGTTGGAAGAACTCACATACATCAGAGGACAGCCAGGTCTGGCCTCAGTGAGAGAAGATGCACCTAACCCTTAGGAGACTGGAGACCGAGGGAGTGGGGAGGTGGGGAGGTCTGGTGAGATGGAAGGGGGGTGAAGGGTGGGAGGTGGGAGGGTGGGGACATCCTCATGGAGACTAGGAAGTGGAAGGAAGGTATTGAATACTGTAACAGTCAGAGAATGGACCCGGATGGGGATAAAATCTGGACTGTGAAAAAAAAAGATAAATAATCTTTTTAAAAAGCCAAAGATGAAAAATATGCAAAGAAAAATTTAAACAAATATAAAATCTGAGTCTGTTTTCATTGATTATATCATGTATATTCTTGAATAAATCTTACTAAGGATTGTTTTTCATAAGAAAGAGAACCAAGTAAAGATGTAAGAGAAATTATTAAGCATAGTCTTAGTCCATTTTCTAGTAAACATTATGATACAAAACATCATGACCCTGTTGGAATTTCTGTTACAGAGCTCTATTTCATCCCTTGATTTTAATTAGGAAAAAATAATTGTGGTTGATTTTTTTGTTTTCTTTTTCCATATTTTTATTTTACTTCTTTCTAACATTCTTGCAATTCTGTGATGTTATAGAGCTAATTCTCTTCCCAGTTAATCTCCTTCTTTAAAACATAATTCTGGGTTGAATAATACAAAAAACACAGGGGAAAATTTCTACCAGCAAACTGTCTTCACCAGCAATCCCGCCTCTGATGAATGACGTAGTTTAGCTTTGTCCCTGTTGTTGATATAGCATCATAAACATTTTAATCTTATAAATATGTGCATTCTTTCATGTTCATCTCATGAAATAGTCAATTGTTTGACTATTGTTAAAATGGTGGCACGATTATTAAGGAATTTCTGCTTTTGGGGCAATATCACATTCATAGATATTAATATATGCTTGAGAGTATAGCCTCTCTCTGTCTCTGTCTCTCTGTCTCTCTCTGTCTCTCTCTGTCTCTCTCTGTCTCTCTCTGTCTCTCTCTGTCTCTCTCTCTCTCTGTGTGTGTGTGTGTGTGTGTGTGTATCCACAGAATGTTTTCCTAACCCAGTAGATATTGATTTATCTTCATGCCAATGCATACAGAAGACAAAGGTAGACTACAGGTATCTTCCTCAATCACTTTTTACCTTATTTCTAGAGACAGTTTCCCCTTATACCCGGAGCCTATAAATCTGGCTAGGGTACTTCAGCAGCCAAATGGGCTCTAGGGATCCACCTGTCTCTGTCCTCCAGTACTGTGGCTACAAGTGCTTATTGCCATTTGTGATTTGTGAATCATGCCGGTGACCCAGTCTTAAGTCCTCATGGTTATGTAGTGCAGAAGGCACATTTCCAGCTAAGCAATCTTTCTAGGCTATGAAGAAATGTAAATTCATACATTTATTTTCAGACCAGTTTTATGTTTACAGAAGGCTGAACAGAACAAACAGGAGAATCCCCCTACGTTTTCTGCTCTCCAACACACAGTTCTTCTAGTTATTTTCTTCTTGCATTAGTGTGCTTTATTCATCGCACCAAGTGAGCTGATATTGCCACAATGATATCAAGAGATTTGTAGTTTATTTTTGTGTTTGGGTTTTATTTTATACAGCTTCGTTAATTGTTAAGAACACATGCTATCATGTATCTATTGTTGCACTCACAGAAGGAGTGATTTCAATGCCCCAGATCATATATGCTCCTTCTGACAATTTTTTTTCTGTTGCATAAGCCCCTGGCAACTGGTGATCTTTTTAGTCCCTGATTAATTTTGCCCTTTGAAGAATACCATGTCACTGGAATCTTACTATATATAACATTTTAATATTGGACTCTTGCAAAATATATTCTTAATTCTCTTCATGGAATTTCTTCCACAGTTCACTTTTTAAAAAACAAATGGACATAACACAGTTTGCTTATTATTTCTCCCTAAAGTGGGTATTTTAGATGCTTTTGACATACAAGTTCTTTTACATATTTAAGCCTTTAAGTCATTTAGATGAATACCAAGGGGAGTGATTGCTTTCATGTATCATAAGAGTTCAGCAATTCTTGCCGATGGCATTGAATTTGGCTAACCATTTTGCCATTATAGCAAGATTAATTGACATTATCTATGCTTTGGATTAGAGCCATTGCAACAGTTGAGCCGAGGTATCTCATCGCTCTTTTGATTATCAAGTCCTAGGTGATATATACATTTTCAGCATGGTTTATATACTTGTTCTTCGTCTTTATCCCCTCCTTCATGAGGTATTTGTCTCCAAGTCTTGCTCTTTTTTAAGGTGAGGTTAATGTCTTCTTAATTTTTGAATGTTGAGATTTCTTAGTGTATTTAGAATGTGTTGTTTTATGACACATATGTTTCATAAATATTTTCTTCAAGTTTTGCACATCTTTTTTTTTAATTTAGTTATTTTTTCCTTCTCCTATTACCCACTGTCACCTCCACCTCTGAGCTGTTGGGTGCCTCCCTGGATAAGCGACCCCCCTACCATGGCACATCATGTCTCTGCAAGGCTAGGCACTGCCTCTCCCTCTTTGCATTTCTTAACAGTGTCTTTTTCAGTGACAATCCAACTTGTTGTGTCCTATAAATGCCACTTTCAAACTCTCTTAGGTTTCCTCCTAAGTCATCGTCAAGTTTAGTGAGTTTTACAGTTTAAGCTTGTAATTTATGGTTTGGTTTTAGTCTTATTTTGGAACATCCTTAGCTTTTCTCCCTCTTGTCCCTCTTTGTCTCTTAGACTCTCTCTCTCTCTCTCTCTCTCTCTCTCTCTCTCTCTCTCTCTCTCTCTCTCTCCTCTCATATGTGTGCCATGTATTTGTAAATACATGCTTTCCTGTGGGTACAGGTGTATGTATATGCATATACAAGTTGAAAACAATGGTCCACTTTGGAAATCTTTCTCATTTGTTCTCCACCTCATGATCCACTAGGTTACCTAGAGAGCATGGATGGCCCGGGGAATCCTTCTACACCTGCATCCCCAGTGCTGCCATTACAGGCAGGAAGAGTATCCTGGTTTGTTATATGTATGCTGGAGTTTGAACTCAATGTTTTCTTTGTGGTGAGCCATTATCCACTGGACCCCTCGCCATGTATTTTATTCTTGATGTAAATTTGAAGATTTGTTTTAATATTACTATTGTGTATCTGTCTGCATGTTTGTCCATGCCTGTGCATGTTTTTGTATGTACTGAGAAGATCGAAGGAGAGCGCATGATCCTCTGGAACTGAAGCTTAAGGGAGTTACAGGCTATTTTACATGTGTGCTGGGAAACCAACTCTAGTAACAGAAAGTATATAGTATATAGTGATGCTTTGATATATGCATTCATGATAGAATGGGTCAATCGAAATAATTAACATACTTATCACTTCTTCCTTAATGTTCTCTTGGGCCGATAATGTTAACAACTCCCTTGTAGTTATTTTGAAAGTGTAATTGTATTGGTCATGTTCACCATGTTGAACAATGAAGAGCACAGTTAAATTCCTCACCTATAACTGAAACTCTATCCACTTTGCTAGGCATGCTCTTATCTCCCATTCTCTACATTTTTCCTGACATTCCTCATGCTCAATTTATGTGGTTTTTTTTCTATACAGCATATAAGTGAGGTCAAGCCTTTCAGTGCTTGATTTATGTCACTTAAAATAAGAGGCAGATGCTTGCAGTCAACCATTGAACTGAGAACTGGGTCCCCATTGAAGGACTTAGAGAAAGGATTGAAGGAGCTGAAGGAGTTTGCAACCCCATAAGAACAACAATACCAACCATCCAGAGCTCCCAGGGACTAAACCATCATCCAAAGAGTACACATGGACAGACCCATGGCTCCAGCTGCATATGTAGCAGAGCATGGACTTCTTGGGCACCAATGGGAGAAGCGCTGCCTGAGTCTGGAACTGAACTGAACCGGTCCTACATCTTTCTGTGTCCAAATCCCTTGGGGGACAAAGCTGGACATTCAGAAGGGTGGACAATCCTGAATGCTCAGGGGAGACTTGCCACTTCTGCTCACATTCCTGATTCAAGAGAAACCTGCCTAATACGCTCTGGATACAGAAACATAGGAGCAGTCAGCGGCAGGAACCTTCCAGTTTCTGCTTGCACTGAGAGCAGAAAGCAAGTCTCCAGGTGCTCTGACACACCTGAGACCAATGGGAGAAGCCCTTGGTCCTACCAAGGCTTGACCCCCAAGTTTAGGGGAATATCAGGGTGAGGGGAGCAGGAAGGTCTGCGGCGATGGGAAAGCAGAAAAGAGGATAACATTTAAAATGTAAATGAAAAAATCCAATAAAAAGATGCCTTCTAGGTTCACCTATATTTACATATATAATAGAAATGTATAACTAGTATTCTACACATACATAAATGACATTTATATTAAGTATTCATTTGACAGTGTTTAATTTATTATCCATATAATTTAAATGTGACACACAGATGTAATTTTACTGATTTTTTTTGCTTTCCATATTTGTTTATGATTTTTACTTTCACCCCATTCTCAGTATGGCAATTATACTTCCATTAAAATATATGTGATGTTTACTCCAGAGTATATAGTAGGTACAATCAAAAAGTTCAATTTCAAATGACTGTACAATATTTTATTTGCTGCACATTCATTTATATCAATATTTGCAACTTACCACTCACATGCTTATGAAAATGCCTTCCTTCAATTCACTTACAAAATAAGGTAGTATTGTAAATAAGTATTATAACTGTAAATGGGAAGATTAGTAGGTAAACGAGAATTTTGCAGTTTCTAAAATTTATAGTAAAAGCATCTGGTCTCAGTAAGCAATTGATGAATTGCCCTGAGAGAATCTAGACTCGTTTAGCGAAATGGAATCTGGGTATGTTTTTGAAGGACTGTATTGCAGGAGATATTGAAGCAGGAAGATTTACCTGATTGGGTGGCACCATTTTCTGACTGGAATTCTAGTCTGTGTAACTGGAGAAAAGAAAATGAGCAGGATCATTTACTTGTTTCTCTCTCCTTATTAACACTTTTATTTTTATTTATGTGTATAAGTGTGTGTCTTTAGTGCATGTAATGCATGTGTGTGTGTGTGTGTGTGTGTGTGTGTGTGTGTGTGTGTGTGTGTGTGTGTGTGCTCAAGGATACCTGAAGAGCATCAGCTCCTATGTAGCTTAAGGTAGAACCAGTAATGATTCACATAACATTGATGACTTCTTCTTCTTCTTCTTTTCTTTTTCTTCTTCTTCTTCTTCTTCTCCTTCTTCTTCTTCTTCTTCTTCTTCTTCTTCTTCTTCTTCTTCTTCTTCTTCTTCTTCTTCTTCTTCTTCTTCATTTTCTTCTTCTTCTTCTTTTTCTCCTCCTCCTCCTCCTCCTCCTCCTCCTCCTCCTCCTCCTCCTCCTCCTCCTCCTCCTCCTTCTCCTGTCATATATTACACCCTTAGAATACAACCCATAACAACATAATCAATTGATTCGGACTCATGGGAACTTTCAGAGATCCAGGAGGCTGTAGAGGTCTGACCTAGGTCCTCTGCATGCATGTTATGGTTGAGTCATTTGGTGTTCTTGTGGGAATCTTAACAATGGGAGCAGGACTGTCCATGAGTCTATTGCACACTTGAGATACTTGTGGCTTGCCTATCCAGAGACACATTCCTATATTTTTTTAGATGCCAAATGTTGCCCTGTCTTCATTTCCCTCTCCCAACAGAGTTCCCTTTTTCCTTTATCTCTGAGAAGACGACCCCCTTGGGATCCACCCTCCCTGGGGCATCCAGTTACTTCAGGATTAGTCTCATTTTCTCCCACTAAAACCTGACAGGGACCGATTACATATGTGTCAGGGACCTCTAGGCAATCTCTGCATGCTTCTCAGTTGGTGGCTCAATCTCTAGGAGCTCCCTTTCCCCCAATTTCCCCTACCTATCACCTCTGAGAAGGTGCCCACATAACCATTACCAGCCCCCCTGGACATCAAGTTACTAAAGGATTAGGCATATCCTCTCCCACTAAGGTCAGTCAAGGCAGTCCTCTGCTATATATGTGCCAGGAACCTCTGACCAATATGTGTATGCTCTTTGGTTGGTGGTTTAGTCTCTGTAAGGTCTCAGGGTCCAGGTTAGTTGACACTGTAAGTTTTCCTATTGGGTCACCACCCTCTTCAGTTCCTTCAATCCTTCTCCTAACTCTTACATAGAGGTCCCCTACTTCAACCCAATGCTTGGCTGTGAGTTTCTGCATCTGTCTCAGTCAGCTGCTGGTAGAGCCCCTCAGGGACAGTGGACAGCACACACCAAACCCTCCCACTATTACTGATGCTACATTGTACTTAGAGACAGGAGCTCTTCTCTGAGAGTTTCTATCAGAGACACATTCTTAACCACTGAGCCATCTCTCTAGCCCATGCTACCAGCTATAGATTAAAACAGTTTATAGGGCTATGACCTCGCCCACCATGATACACTGCAGCACTGCACCGTGAGCCAAAATAAATATTTTCTTATTTAAGATACTTTCGTCAGATATTTTGTCTCAGGAACAACAACAAATGAAAACTAAGGCATGCATTAAATTGATCCTCTTTGAAACTTCCTTAACCATTTCTTCTCTTTCCTCAAATATCAAAAATTATTATACATCAAATGCTGTGGCCTGTGCCAGTTAGACTTTATATAATATTATTTATAATATTCTTGATTGTATGGAGGTAGAAAAATCTAACTTTCCTTGAATTACCTCAACTTATGGTACATTTTCCAAAAGAAACATATCTTTTTTTTTTTTATTAACTTGAGTATTTCTTATATACATTTCGAGTGTTATTCCCTTTCCCGGTTTCCGGGCAAACATCCCCCTCCACCCTCCCCTTCCTTATGGGTGTTCCCCTCCCCATCCTCCCCCCATTGCCGCCCTCCCCCCAACAATCTAGTTCACTGGGGATTCAGTCTTAGCAGGACCCAGGGCTTCCCCTTCCACTGGTGCTCTTACTAGGATATTCATTGCTACCTATGAGGTCAGAGTCCAGGGTCAGTCCATGTATAGTCTTTAGGTAGTGGCTTAGTCCCTGGAAGCTCTGGTTGCTTGGCATTGTTGTACATATGGGGTCTCGAGCCCCTTCAAGCTCTTCCAGTTCTTTCTCTGATTCCTTCAACGGGAGTTCTATTCTCAGTTCAGTGGTTTGCTGCTGGCATTTGCCTCTGTGTTTGCTGTATTCTGGCTGTGTCTCTCAGGAGAGATCTACATCCATTTCTTGTCGGCCTGCCCTTCTTTGCTTCATCCATCTTGTCTAATTGGATGGCTGTATATGTATGGGCCACATGTGGGGCCGGCTCTGAATGGGTGTTCCTTCAGTCTCTGTTTTAATCTTTGCCTCTCTCTTCCCTGCCAAGGGTATTCTTGTTCCCCTTTTAGAGAAGGAGTGAAGCATTCACATTTTGATCATCCGTCTTGAGTTTCATTTGTTCTAGGCATCTAGGGTAATTCAAGCATTTGGGCTAATAGCCACTTATCAATGAGTGCATACCATGTGTGTTTTTCTGTGATTGGGTCACCTCACTCAGGATGATATTTTCCAGTTCCAACCATTTGCCTACGAATTTCATAAAGTCATTGTTTTTGATAGCTGAGTAATATTCCATTGTGTAGATGTACCACATTTTCTGTATCCATTCCTCTGTTGAAGGGCATCTGGGTTCTTTCCAGCTTCTGGCTATTATAAATAAGGCTGCCATGAACATAGTGGAGCACGTGTCTTTTTTATATGTTGGGGCATCTTTTGGGTATATGCCCAAGAGAGGTATAGCTGGATCCTCAGGCAGTTCAATGTCCAATTTTCTGAGGAACCTCCAGACTGATTTCCAGAATGGTTGTACCAATCTGCAATCCCACCAACAATGGAGGAGTGTTCCTCTTTCTCTGCATCCTCGCCAGCATCTGCTGTCACCTGAGTTTTTGATCTTAGCCATTCTCACTGGTGTGAGGTGAAATCTCAGGGTTGTTTTGGTTTACATTTCCCTTATGACTAAAGTCGTTGAACAAGAAACATATCTTTTAATAAAACTATATTACCATTCCTGTTGATACGACAAAAATGTTCCCTTCATGTATGTGTTCAACACAATGGGAATTTAAAATTGGTTATTGGTTCTAAATTTCAGTACAAAAAACTGGTTGCAATTTATTTATAATAGTATAGGATGTTGAACATGATGCTTATGTATCGTCAAGATAATCTGCTTATGTTTTAAATGTTCATAATCACAATATAGTCAAACTGATCAGAAAATGAAACTCATAGTACTCTCTCAACCAAAAAAGTATTTTGAGAAGAAAAAATATTCTTTTTTTTAATTGTATTGTTAGCATGCTTGTATTTTTTATTGGTGAATTTTTATTTACATTCCCCTTTCCCGGTTTCCTGTCCATAAGCCCCCTATCCTATTCCCCTCCCACTTCTTCTATGAGGGTGTTCCCCGCCCTGACATTCTCCTACTCTGGGGGTCCAGCCCTGATTTCTCCTCCCATTGATTCCCAACAAGGCCATCTTCTGCTACATATACAACTGGAGCCATGGGTCCCTCCCTGTGTACACTTTGGTTGGTGGTTTAATCCCTGGTAGTTCTTGAGGGTCTGTTTGGTTGATATTGTTCTTCCTCTGGGGTTACAACCCCTTCAGCTCCTCCTTTCTCTAACTCCTCCGTTGGGGTCCCTGGTCAGTCCAATTCTTGGCTGACAGCATATTCTAATTTAGAATCACATAACTTAACAAATTTCTGGGCATTTTTTTCTTTTTTCAAAAAATATAAATCAATTTGATGGAAACATACTCTTGTCTGTAAAATACTCAGAAATTCTAGCATTTTGAGTAAATAAAAATTGAATGTGTAAGAAAACTGTTGAAATAATATTTAATGTTAACTTTACCTTAGCTTGAGTTTTTTGAAAGCTCACTTTGAACTACTCGAAATTTCTCTTTGGAATTCTGGCTTCTTCTTGCTTTATATATGCCGCCTTTGCATGTTTGTGCTATGGAATGTTAAAGTATCTGCAGTATAAATATGTCATAAAAATTTAAGTATCACTAATGATTGCTATGTATGACAAAATGATATAACAAACACATGTCATATGTATTTTTAAGATTTCATCAAATAAAGTTAATTAAATTGTCTCCAAAATAATTATTGTAGCAGCGAACGGTAAAATGAATGTTAATTGGATTTAAGAATACAATTCTAGCTACCTGGAACCTAACAAGGTAGAATGGCACCCTAGACAGTTTGCCTTAATTACATCCTACAATCTGTATTTTAAAAATAATTAATCTTTGAGAATCCCACTTAGCATTTTCATCATATTCTTTAACAACTCCTCCCAGATGTACCACCCACCCATCCCACCCACCGACCTCTGTGTTCTTTTTCTCTTAAAAGAGTAATCATAACAAAAGACAACACTAAAAATAAACAAACAAACAAGAGCAGCAACAAAGCATGGAGTATGATTGGTGTTGTGTGCCCTGTAGTGCAGTTGATATGCCTACCTAACGTCACTATAGTGAAGAATACTGATTTTCCCTCGCCTGGATGCTATCTGAATAGCTTCCTGGCTGGAGGTAGGATTTGGGGACCATATATCCCCTATGTGGTTCTGTGCCATTTGTGCAGGTTAAACTGGTATGGGTCTTATGCATACTGTTCTAAACTCTGTGTGTTCACATGTGCAGCAACCCTGTTGCATCTGCAAATTTGAAGGGATAACTGGTTTTTCATTTTGTTTTGCTTTGCTTCGCTTTGCGCTCTCTCTCTCTCTCTCTCTCTCTCTCTCTCTCTCTCTCTCTCTGTGTGTTTGAATATAAAAAATATATTTTATTCAATTAATGTAACTGTTATCTCCAAGGCTTACTTTCAGTGTTCTCCCCTAGACCTAGTTCTGGAAGCTTCTTGCCTCTGTACAATTCAATCCAGGGCTAGAATATTTTCAGTCTCTGAGACTTGCTGCTGAATAAACTCACTCCTTCCTACTTCTTTCTGAACTCTGGCTGACTGGTTCAACTCAGCTTTTCTGACTCAAAATTCCTCTACGAGCTGAGCGATCAATCCTGCTTTTTAATTGGCCTCTCCTGAATTGTTCTCCTTGACCCTCGTCTAGTTCCAGCAGTCTGTTCTAATCTTCTGGCTCCTTCTCCTTCTCTGGCCAGTTCTGTCTTCACTTGTGTCTACCTTGTTCTCTCTTCAACTTGTGTCTGTAAAACCCTCCTGGTAAAACGATTTCCTCCCCAACCCATTTCTGCACTGTTCTCTTAAGAAACTTCACTTTCGTCTCTCTTCTCATGAAAATGGGACATACCATATTCTGTCAAATTTCTCTCTAATTCTTTACTTTGCCTGCCACTTGATTAGAAATCACTCTAACCTGGGTGCTTCCTTCTACAAATTAACTTTACATTCTTTGTTTGGGATTAAAGGTGTATACTAAAGGTGTGTTGGTGTTCTAGTCAGATCGGTTACTAGTGTGTGCTAAGGCTAAGCCATGTGACAATGAGAACCAGCCTTTTTCAGGAAATAACACAATCTTGGAAGGTTCACAGTGTGATCCAATATCATGAGTGTGTGTGTGTGTGTGTGTGTGTGTGTGTGTGTGATGGGATCTAGAGTCCTTTAACATAGACTTTCATATAATAATACAAAGTGTAACCCAGGTTTTTACACAGTATTGCCTATATTATCTTGTGGACATGTTCTGCAATTGTTTTAGCACAACTGATAACTCAACATAAATAAAATTTATAAGTAATAATTGATTGGTTTGTCTTCTTCTTATATATTAATTAGAAAATTTCAGAAATAATGAAAATAGTCTAATCAAACTCCCTGTTACTCTGTTATTTAAATAATTCAGAGAATAACCTGTAGACACAATGCATTTTCAATGCTTGACACGTGTTATAATCATGTTCTAGAATTATTTTTGAATATCACTTTTTAACTTGAGAAATTACTTGCCATGGAAAGAATTGCACACCAGTTATTGTTTATTTTTAAATTATCATCACTCTAAAACTTTCAATATTTATTGTGTGGGTGTGTGCCTACAAACCACACAAACAGGGTTTGTGTCAGTCAGAAAGGGAATAGTTTATTGAACACACACACTAAGACTGATTGATCTGGGTCAAATGTCAGAATTTTGGAGCTGAAGGTATGACCCTGAACATTTCTCACGTTAGGCTTATAAAGGAAAACCTAGACACACACCCTGAATTCACGTGTAGGTATTGGGAGCGCTGTCCAGTAGTGGGCTCTGGCTCAAGCTTCTAGCTATAGAGAACAGTTCTAACTGACCTTTATTCAAATTGGTCCTGAGTGGATCCTAAAGTTGTTGAATTTCTTAAGATTAGTGAGTGAGTGGGTGGAGGATGCTCATAGAGGTAAAGGGGAGGTGGAAGAAGGGGTAGGGGCTGGGGATTTTGTGGAGGGGTAAAGAGGAAGAAACATATCATTTGAAATGTTTGAATAAAATAATTTTAAAAAACATGAGAACATGCAGAACACAACAGGGTATGTCATCAACATGACCCTTCTATGAATCAAGTCATATCTCTGTGTCATTGACTGGTCAGCATATTACAGCAACAAAATGAAATGGCCGATAGGCACAGAACACAATGGCCACATACATGCTGGGGGTGAGCAGACCTCAGCATTTATCATGGATGAAATTACTCAATATTATTCTGTGATCAAAATTATATAGATTAGTATCATTATAGTTAGAGATAATTTATGTATGGACAAGAAGATGGTTTTAATGGTAATGAAATAGCTATTCTGGAGAATGTTTTAAAGAATTTATTTTGTGTATATGACTGTGTGCTTATATGTTTGTTAGTATGAAAACGTGTGTCCTGTCCAAGCCAGAGGAGGATATCAGACCATTTAATGTTGAATTACAGACAGTTGAAGGCTGTCTAGTATGTGCTGGAAACAATTCTGAGTCATTACCTAGGGCAATCAGAGTTAATTGCTGCAGTTTCTCAGTGAGATTTTAAGTAATGTATTCAAGTCACGGTAACTCTATATACATTGTGTTCACTCATACAAACAAATATGGTTCCCAAAACAATGAAAAAGCCTATAACTAAGAATATCACACACGTTGGTTGCAGCACGGAGACAAATCGACCTATATCTGAATAGGAAGCTCTGTCTTTCCCTGTTGACTGGTGAGCATGCACTGTCTTAGAGTCTCCAGAAAAGTCATCAACACAGTTTAGCATCCATGGGCACACACATTACCTATGAAACCTGCCGAGTGAAATGTGCCCGATGGCACAATAGTGACAGGAATACCCTTCTCTTAGTTTATTGGATTTGACATCTGTGCCTCCTAAGGGAATTTATGCCTGGTACTTTAAACGGTAGTTTAAAAAAATGCAGAGTTATGGAGATCATAGTCCCTATTTGAGGACTTAAGATAGTTTTGTTAGTTTAACACAGTGTCAAACTGCCTTCTAAATATTTGTTCTCATAATTTGAAGGAAATGGTACTTCAGACCTGGTGAAAGATGGTTCTCTTTGCTGTAAATCCAGACTCGTCACTTCAGGAGGAGCTATGCACAAGTGAATGTTGATTTTTTTTAAGTGCTAAACGAGACATTAATTAAACCCCATCTGAGGCTCACTGACAATATAGAAGAGGAGAAAAATGAAAGAATGTAAGATCGAGGTGGTAGTGAGAAAGACTGAAATACCATCCTCCTTTTATACCTGGCATATAGTCACAGCAGTTGTTCTTGCCTACACTGGAACCACATGATACAAAGTCTATCAGAGACTGGTGGGGGGGCTCATGGTACCTAGCTCTCCTTGGGGAACTATTGACTATTGAATGTTGCAGGAGAGGTGGGTATTTTCCATTATTTACACACTGGAACCTCCAGTGTGTATTTCCCCATACATATCCATGCTGGTGGCCCTTCTTAAACTCAGTGGCTTACAAATAAAACAAAACAACCTGGAAGTAGGAAGCTTTGTAGGGGTCTCAATTGGGGAAGTTGATAAGGACAGGAAGGACATAAGGGAGACTGGGAGTGGAAGTAACCAAAATGTGTGTGTGTGTGTGTGTGTGTGTGTGTGCAGTGTGTGCATGTGTGTGTATGTGTGTGTGTGTGTATGTGTGTGAGTGTGTGTGTGCATGTGTGTGTATGTGTGTGAGTGTGTGTGTGTATGTGTGTGAGTGTGTGTGTGTGCATGTGTGTGTATGTGTGTGAGTGTGTGTGTGTGCATGTGTGTGAGTGTGTGTGTGTGTATGTGTGTGAGTGTGTGTGTGTGCATGTGTGTGTATGTGTGTGAGTGTGTGTGTGCATGTGTGTGTGTGTGTGAGTGTGTGTGTGTGTATGTGTGTGAGTGTGTGTGTGTGCATGTGTGTGTATGTGTGTGAGTGTGTGTGTGCATGTGTGTGAGTGTGTGTGTGTGGGTGTGTGTGTTTGGGTTTGAAATTTTCAAGTAATAATAAGTATTATTCATAAAATATATATATTTGGTTTTTGTTTATTTCAATGCCTTTGAATGATAGAAAAACGCAGTTGTACATTTACTTCCAACAATACTAAAGTTGACATTAAATATTTTGCTATCTACTCAGTTATATATGATGTGTTAACTCATACCACATCAGTCAATAGAAATGATTAGCAATAAATGAATTACACAGAAGCTCATAGGGACTAGAAAAAGTACACAACACATAAATTTCTTCAGCCAAACATGGTGATGATGTAAAGTGATACTTGAATCATACACAGAAAGGAAAAGGTATAGCATGAGGTTTAATTTAAAGACCACCTACATTGCACAGATGCATCTTTCATAACACAATTTGGCATCTTGCCATGAGTAGGATATTTCTAGGTATTTGTCCCAGACCCTGTTAAAATAAAAAGGTGTAAGTATAAATGTCATCCAGGAAAAGTATTTGCTTTGAGTAATACACAGAATTAAATCTCTGCAGCATCTATATATGCCTTCCCTCACTTTTTCTGAAGTTTAGAGAAATTGTGCAAAACACGATTGCTTTCACACTTTACTGTGAGCATGAAGCCCAATTATAATATTGTCAGTTTTTCTATTTAAATGTGTCAGTTTTCATATTATGATTTTCACACCTGCACTAGCTAAGTTTAAACAGTCATGTCATCTGAGACCACACAACATCTAAACTGTGAAAATTAATTTCGGTTTCACCTAAGCACAACACCATGTTGCTTTCCTATTATTCACTCACATACCAGGGTATCTGTGACTTTCAGCAACCAAATGGTTTACAAAAAATACTGGAAAGGGTTGTAGTGATAGTGTATCTTATTTCACTATAAAGTTAATAAATGCACATTTTGGGAGGAAGTAGACTACAAAGTGATTCTTCCATTTTCACAGTGTTGAATATATAACCAAATAATCTTAGTGATGAATATTAAACTCTCAAAAGTATTTGTATGAAGTATGTATGGTAATGTTAAACAATAAGCCATCGTGTGCCCCAAGTTAGCATTTATAAGATATAACTTTTCCAAAATGAATACAAAATTAAGAGAGCTAGAGGAATCCTAATTATATTTGGAGATGCAAATGAATTGTCAAACCACACAATGGCATTAAATGGAAAGTAGTCAAAATTTTGATGTTAATATTGAAATTTTATGAATGAGGTGGGTCAGATAAAGGTACATATGTATAAACATGCAACTTTCAAAAGGGTAAATAGAAATAGTATTGAAAATGATTTCTTCAGTGTACAAAAATAAGAGCATGCCTTTACCAAATAGTTTATCTCTGAAATCAGAACAGTTTTAACTATGAAAATAACCCAGCATATTAAAATATATTAAGAAAACAATCGCTTCCTATAGACTTAGAAGTCATGTATTAGACTCTATAATTTTTTTTAAAACCATGGTAAGAAGCTGTGTTCATAACATATATTTGTATCAAAACAAACTGAGTCCATAATGTATTTGATATGTAAGAAATGCTTACACTGCAATCTCGAAAGAAAGCCTGAGCATTCCTCGCTTGCTTATTTCTAATCTATTGTGTAATTCCTCATACACACTATGATGAAAGTCTGTAGGACAGTCAAAGATGATTATTGCATATAGGAAAGCTACATATGAATTTATCAATAATAAATTCCCAGGTTCTTGTGTATAGATAAAGTCATTAGAGTTGGGAGATGACTCAGTGTGAAAGAGAGCTTGCGGAAGAAACATAAGAACATGAGTTTAGCTTCTAAAGCCCAATGATAAGGAGAAAGGTAGGTGTGGCCATTTATGCCTATAACTGAGTTCCTGGTGATGGGCCAGTACAAAGTGAGATTAATGGGGCTTTTCTGTCTAACTCCAGTTTTACTCACAGCCTGTCTCATGGGAATAAAGCAGAACATACAGTGTCTTCCTCTTGTTTCTGTATATTTGCATGTCCAAATATTCACAAACAAACACATACAAGTACCATGCACACAAACAGCACATGAATGAAAATCACTTTTATGTGCAAGGAATTAGAAATATAAAATTTAATAATGTAAAATATTTAAGTTATGAATGGATTCATTCATTATTCATTCATTCATTCATTCATTCATTCATTCATTCGTTCATTGGTGCTGAGAATCAAACTTAAAATCCTGAACATGCTCTTCCATTGTTTTACAAGAAACCTAAAACACCAATCTAGGTAACATAAAATAGTAGAAATAAATTACCTGTTTATATTCAAATTCTGTAAACTAAGAAGTAAAAGCATTCTTTCTGAGCAGTTTGAAAAAAGATAAAAAATAAAAATAAACAAAAAATAGCTGCACCTTGTTATTAAACAAGAAGAAAGTCCACATGAGTGAAATATTATTAATAGAATATTTCAGATTAGTCTGTAGGTATCATACAGTGACAATAAAAATATAGGCACCTTTTTTTATAATTTGACAAAATAATTTCAGTGCATGCATGGGAATATTTTGAGGCAGATAATATTCCAGCCAAATCCATTTTACAAACAAAGAACACATTTAGAGCTTGAACTTCATCTGAAATCTGTTCTGTGAGATCATATTGGGCTCTTACAGTAAAAGTTAAATTTTCTAATAGAGATCATTTACAGGAAACAAGTAAAAGACACATCATCACGAAAATTCATATAATATAAATTTGAGAACCTATAACAAAACTTACAGAAAAATTACATTGAAAATGGAGAAAATATTAAATTCAAAACAACAGAACAGGGTGGGGGGACCAAAACATCTGAGGGAAAAATCTTTGAGAAAGATCTTTTATTACTGAATTAAGGAATGATGACTTTTAACTAAAATCAAAAGCATGGGCGTTTTTAATATTGTAAACTATTAACTAGATAATTAAATGCATCTCTTCTTTGATGTGGACTTTTAAGAAACTAAAACAAAAATTCAATAGAACAACAAAAACAACATATTTTATGTAGAACTTATTAATGATTCAAAATAGTATTACTAACCTCATAAAAATAAGATTAATGTTTGAGCAAGCCTTTGGCTTAACCTAGTGGAGGTTGCTTTAAACCAAAAAGCAATGACTCATAGCTAGTTGCAGCATTCATCAGTCCCAAGCCCAGTCAACGTCCATTCTCCTTCATAGGTCTGCACACTAAGTTCATATAGTGCAAGATTACATGCAGCATGGGTTGGGGTCAGGAAGGAGTGGTGGCCATATGTGAAGTGAAGACTTGTTTGCTCTCTTACCCTTCTACTGGGTAGTATAAACAGCACCCTTACTATTGCCAAAGACGTGGTTCACTTCATGATTAGTTCCTCATCATACCTGCAGGCTAAGGTATTCTCCATCTCACCATAATGGGTCCCCACCATACCTAGAAGTAATAGCTACACTGCAAAGAAGAGAAGAAATAGCTGCACGTCCACTGTGAGCATTCTAGGAGCCTCTAAGTTCTTTCTTCCGCTCCTCTCTGCATCATGGAACTTGTTTTTCAGCAGGAGGTAGGAAGTTGACTTGTGGGAAAAAGACTAACAGGCATTGCGTTGCCTGCTCTATTTTACACAGAGGTGAAAGATTTGTTTTACATAATTGTGGTCAGGTAGTTAGCACAGACACTTGGACAGAACTGGTTCAGGAGTACATCATGAAAGCAGGAAAAAGGCAGAAAGCTTTCTTTACTTTTATTGTATTAAAACAACAATGTTCGCTAATAATTGATTGCATATTTAGAAAGTACTGATTGATAAAGTTCAAATGTAGTAAACAAAATGGCAGGATGTTGGAGGTTTTATGTATGTGGATTACCATAATCAGATTGCTATACATTGTAATGTATTGAATTTCCCACCTTCATCCCATTTTATGTGTTAATTAAAACTTTATAAAGATATGTTTTAAACTATCCAATTTTAACTCATAAAGCTTGTATTTCTAAAGAAAAATATGCAAATCTATTAGTCTTTTATTAGAATGTTTAGAATGATATCCTTTGGTATTTTAAAATAATACTAATAGTGAGTGACTGGAATAATTTAAGGAACAGTTATTATACACTCAGATTTAATAGTTTAAATGGTGTCTTAGAATGTGAGGGTGGTAAGAACAGAAATGATATGTATAAGGTTCCATATCTAAATTATGTGAGGAATCACATACACCACAGACTAAAATCTACTTGTCGACTCTGTCCATTGCAAGTTTCTTGTCTTTAATGCAAAAGTCTTGTTTCTTATTTTCTTCAACAGATTCCAGCTCTGTCCCCATATAGCTGTCATTTTTTTTCTTTTTATATTGGTCACTTTATTTATTTACATTTCAAACTTTATCCCCCTTCCAATTTTCCCCTCCACAAGCCCCTATGCCATTCCTCTAACCCCTGCTTCTATGAGGGTGCTTCCCCACCTGCATACCCACTCCTGCCACAGAGACCTAGAATTCCCCTATCCTGGGTCATCAAGCCTCCACAGGACCAAAGGCCTCCCCTCCCAATGATGCCAGATATAGATGCTGCTATACATCCAGCTGGAGCAATGGATACTCCCTCAGAGACTGCCCCATCTAGTCCTCCATCCCATCTGCTGCTAATTTTTATCATGTTCTACTCCATTTAAAAATCTAGGAGTTTCTGCTGTAAACCTAAATATATAAAATATTCATATTCTATGTGGTTTTCATGAACCTTATATACAAAAAGAACTTGATAATGAATGAGACTGTAAGAAATTACGTTTCTTATTAGCAAAAGGACACTTCTTTTGCTTTTTATTATTGGTGTCAATACAGTTGAACGATGACAGGATTTGTGATAACATTTTTATACAAGAATATCATGTTCATTTTTATTGTTTTTTATTGGATATTTTGTATTTACATTTCAAATGTTATTCCATTTCCAGTTTCCTGTCCATAAGCCCCTATGCCATCCCATTCCCTTACTTCTATAGGAACATTTCCCCTCCCCAACCACTCCTTCCTGCCTCCCCGCCCTCACAATCCCCTACCTGGGGGGTTCCTGCCTTGGCAGTACCAGGGGATTCTCCTCCCATTGATGCTCAACAAGTAAATCTTGTGCTACATATGAAGCTGGAGCCCAGGGTTAGTCCGTGTGTACTCTTTGGATGGTGGTTTAGTCCCTGGAAGCTCTGGTTGGTCGGTATTGTTGTTCTTATGGGGTTGCAAACCCCTTCAGCTCCTTCAATACTTTCTCTAACTCCTCCAACAAGGAACCCCTTCTCAGTTCAATGTTTTGTTGCTAGCATTCACCTCCGTGTTTGTCATGTTCTGGCTGAGTCTTTCAAAGGACATCTATATCAGGCTCCTGTCAGCATGCACTTCTTGGCTTCATCGATATAGTTTTGGTGACTGTAGATGTATGGGCTGGATCCCCAGGTGGGGCAGGCTCAAAATGGCCATATCTTCAGTCTCTGCTCCAAATTTTGTCTCCATAGCTCCTCCTATGATTATTTTTGTTCCCCCTATTAAGAAGGACTGAAGCATTGGCACTTTGGTCGTCTCTCTTGAGGTTCAGGTGGTCTATGGATTGTATCTTGGGTAATTTGAGCTTTTTGGCTATTATCCACTTATCAGTGAGTACATACAGGTGTTTTTTTTGTTGTTTTTTGTTTTTTTTTGTGGTTTTGTTTGTTTGTTTCTTTGTTTGTTTGTTTGTTTGTTTGTTTTGTGATTGGGTTACCTGACTCAGGATATTTTCTAGTTCCATCCTGTGAATTCCATGAAGTCATTGAGTTTTGATAGCTGAGTAGTAATACACTGTGTAGATGTATCATATTTTCTGTATTCATTCCTCTGTTAAAGGGCATTTGGGTTCTTTCCAGCTTCTGGCTATTATGAATAAGGCTGCTATGTACATAGCAGAACATGTGTCTTTATTATATTTTGGAGCATGACCAGGAGAGGTATAGCTGAATCCTCAGGTAGTACAATGTCCAATTTTTTGAGGAATCTCCAGACTGATTTCCAGAGTGGTTCTACTAGTTTGCAATCTCACCAACAATGGAGGAGTGTTCCTCTTTCTCTACATCCTTGCCAGCATCTGTTGTCACCTGAGTTTTTGATCTTAGTGATTCTGATTGGTGTGAGGGGGAACCTGGTGTTGTTTTGATTTTCATTTCCCTGATGACTAAGGTTGTTGAACATTTCTCTAGGTGCTTCTTAGCCATTGATATTTTTCAGCTGACAATTCTTTGTTTAGCTCTGTACCCCATTTTTAGTAGGGTTATTTGGCTCCATGGAGTCTAACTTCTTGAATTCTTTGTATATTTTGGATATTATCCCTGTTCATTTTTTTTCATAATTGCCTGTTCTTATCCTTTCAGAATTGCTAGATTTATTCCTTTCCCAAGACTTTCTCTTCTTCTAGGTCATACATAGAAGATATAAGTGAATATATCTAAAATTAGTTGAGAAAAATGAATTCCAAATTTATTATGATTAAATGAACCCAGGTTAAGATTAATAAATCTTAAGTTTATATAACTGCATAGAATATTCATCACACCATATTTCTAATAGTTGCAATATAAAGGATATTTCTTTCAGAAGGTTAACACACCAAACTTATGACCTTCATAATATACACAAATATCTATAAACATTTCCAAATATAGACATATTGATTTGATATTTGTAATGCCTATGTCCATTGCTCTTTTGTTATTGAATGAATGAAGCTTTTATACCCAAGATGCAATCCACAGACCACAGGAAGCTCAAGAAGAAGGATGATCAAAATGCGGATGCTCCCACTCCTTCTTAAAAGGGGGTAAAATATCCATAGGAGGGAATATGGAAGCAAAGTTTAGAGCAGAGACTGAAGGAACGGCCATTCAGAGCCTGCCCCACATGTGACCCATATATATATACCACATGTGACTATATATATATATATATATATATATATATATATATATATATTCAGCCACCAAAACTAGATAAGATTGATGAAGCTAAAAAACACATGTTGAAAGGGACCAGATATAGATCTCTTCTGAGAGACACATCCAGAGCACTTCCAATACAGAGGTCAATGCTAGCAGCAAACCCCTGAACTGAATTTGAAGAAGTATTGAAGGAGTTGAAGGAGCTTGAAACCCCATAAAAACAGTAATGCCAACAAACCAGAGCTTCCAGGAACTAAACCACTACCGAAAGACTATACATGGACTGACCCAGGGTTCCAGCTGCATATGTAGCAGAGAATAGCCTTGTTGGGGCACCAGTGGAAGAGGAAGCCCTTGGTCCTGCCAAGGTTGAACCTCCATTGCAGGGGAATATGGGGGGCAGTAAGGGGAATGGATGGGGGGAATACCCATATGGGGAAGGAGGAAGGGTTGGGGGCTTATGGACAGGAAACCGGTGAAGGGATTAACATTTGAAATGTAAGTAAAGAAATATATCTAATAAAAAAGAAAATAAACATTGAAAGAATAAGAATATAAAAATATATTTACTAGAATTCTTTCATAGGTATTTTTGCTTATTTTCTGTGGGAAATTTTCCACCTTTTTCCAAGGGTTACATTCCATGTTGATTTTAAAAGATGCCTTCAGATGAAGAAAATTTAGAAGAATGGTAACATCACTCTAGGTATGCTGTTTGAATTACTTATGCATATGCAGTGCAGTTTTTACTATTGTTTAGAAGGTAGAGGCAGGCAAAAATAGATCATTTTGAAATAACTCATAGTCTTAAAAAAAGTTAATGCTATGAAGAAACATGCTTGAATAAAAAGTAATGGAGAGAGGAAAGAAAACACTTAATTGTGGAAATCAGTAAGAATTTGGAAATTGAAATATAGAGAAATAAGAAGGACCTTACAGAAAATTTTCATATGACAATTCTTTTGCTTGTCCCACCTGTATGTTGCATATTAGGGAATTACTATGTTTCAACATCTGTTGATGGATAGAACAATTATGTTTTTTAACATAATGGATGCACACACCACACATACATGCACATATGTATGCATATATATAGATATAGATAGATAGAGAGAGAGAGAGATCAGATTAGATGAATAGACTACAATATTAGAATATTTGACCTGATAACATATTTTCAAACATTTTCTCAAAATAAATAAATCATTTCAATCTTTTGATTCACTTTTCCCCTAAACGTAGAAAACCCATGTACTTTCTGTATCATCCACAGTTAGAAAATGACCTAACATTTTGCTAAGCATTCTAGAATATTTTTCTTGAATCCATTCACTAAGTTCACTAATTTATTCATTCTTTTGTCTCTCTTACTATTCCTTTCTTTCATTCATTTTCTTTAAAAAAATTCTGTGATACAATAATACTGACCTCAGTTTCCATCCCCTCACTCCTCCAAGCTTCCCACTACTTCTGCTTTCTGAGCTCCACTTTTCCTCCAAGAGACAACTGACAAACACAATGAAATGAGATACAGTAAGACAAGGCAAAATCCCTCTTATTGAGATTCCATAAGGCAACACAACAGGAGGAAAGGAACAGGTAAATGGGTCAGTGACAACTGGCCCCAATTTTTAAAAATCCCACAAAAGTAGTACAAAAACAGGAAGTCACAAGTCATAACATATCCACAGAGGTCCTAATGTGGACCCATTTTTGCTGCTTTTATCTCCAAGGATTCATAGGACACTGGTTAGTTGATTCAGGAAGCCATGATTTTCTGGAATCTTCCACTCCCTCTGAAGGCTACAATCTATCCTCCATACTTCATCAGTGTTCCTGATGTTGAGAAGAGGGAAGAGGTGAAGACCTCCAATTTAGAATGGTGACCAAGAACTTGTGGAAGTGGCCAAAAAATATCTGGTTTAATCTGAGAGCCATGCCATGGACAGGATCCCATTCTCTCCATTGCCTGGTCAGGAATGTGAGACTAGTTAGCCTGAAGACCTGGGGAACCAAATACAATGGGAACAACAACATCAGCAATAGCAAAAAAACAAACCACACACACACACACACACACACACACACACACACACACACAAACAAAAACAAACAAAAAACAAAACAAAACAAAACAAAAACAAAACAAAAAAAGTCCAGCCAACCGACCAACCAACCAATAATTTCTAATGCTATTCTGCTGTACTCCCAGATTGGTGTATTTTCCTAAACTTAACCTTTCTCCAGTAGCCATTGGAAGTGCATACAAAGTCTCACAGCCCGGCATTATGTGAGAGCCTATTTTGTTATTTTGCAATAGAATCATCGATTTTCTGAACTAATGATTTTTTTCAAAGGTAGTCTGTGAAACTATGATATATGTAAACTATATATAAAATACCTTATTTACATAAACTCCCCATTCCTCTCCCACAAATCTTCACAGTCCTAAAATTGCAAGTTTGGTCTATATTTTATAATTGCTGTTTACTTAATTTTTGATAAGACTTGTAATTTGGAGTTATACTGACGTAGCAAAGTGACAGTAGAGATTCTCTTCTACTTAGCTCACTGGTCCTAATTAGTGCTGTCTATATGACGTGGGCAGGAGATCATCTGTAACATTCCAATAGCTGAATTCCAAAAGAAGCGGAAAGTGTCTCTCCCTCCTGCTATAGCCAAGGTTAGTTGCTTCTCAGATGGGATTTGACGTAGGAAGCTCCTTTCAACTCCACACTTCAGCTTTTACCTGGTTTTATATTAAGTGAGTCATAACTTCCTTGGTTTCGTCTATACAAGAGGTATGTCATGTCTATAAGATAGCATTCACAGCCTCTTTCTTATTCTAAGCTTCCTTCACCCCTTCCATGACGCTTCTCTGATCAGGGTTCGAAATAGTATTAATATATGGTTACAAACAGAAATATTTACACGATTGTTTAATAACATCTCTTTAGAAAAACATCATTCATTTCTTATTTTACTACCATCAGTATTCCCATCTATAGTTCGCCTCTTCTAACCAAATTTGATTTATTCTCTTGAAGAGTTCTTGTTATATTTTCATGCCTGTACTACATATTAACCCCACTATCTTCTTGCATTCAATTTATCTGAGTAATCCTTAATATATGTATGCACTTCTGCAATGAGACATATCTGTAATCCAAGAAATTGTTGAAGGTAGGATAAAGGATGACAAGCTTAAGACCAACCTGTTCTACATAATTCTAGCCTAGTTTGGGTTGCATAAACTCTCTTAAAAATATTTATGCCTTGCTAAAAGTTTTGCTTTTATGATTTCTTTCAATTTCTTCTTCAAAATGCCTAAAATATAAGGTCAAGATGAATTGCAAAATACTTTTGTGTAAATATTTAATTGAAATGTATCAAATATATTTAAATCTAATTTGCTTATAATCTTAATAAATACAATCAATGCCATTACATGCAACGTGTCATTTATATGTTTTACATACATACCTACTAGAATGTACAAGTCCATAATAAATGAACTTTTTCCTCGAGGTATTCTCTAACTTTTGGTCTTAGTGTCATTCTATAGTAAATGTAGTTGGCGAAACTTTTCAACATCCAAGTATGAGGCTGATTACAGGGATGTTTCTACTATTAATAGAGCAACAGTGCCTAAAAGACACTTGCATTTCAGTTAGAACCTCCAATAGTTTATTCCAAATATATTTCTAAATTAAGTGTCCTTAGGTATAATATTTTTATCTGAACAAACATCCTGTCAAAGTAGGACTAAATATGAAAATTTCTTTATTACTATTTACATTACATAAATGTGACAACTAAAATTTCTGTTATACTTCACAAAGAATCCATAAGTGCACAATAAATGTTTCCGATCCAAACATATCTCGGTATGGGAGTTGGGTTGAAAAGAGGCTATGGAGTTTCAGTACCTGTAGTTTGAAATTATGTAAGAAAATCCACAGTATATGCAAATGATTCTATGATGTAGTTATTACAGAAACAAGCTCCACTTTATCTAGTAATATAGAGGACTGAGCATAGAGTGATTTGCCTGTTGACATTATTACAACATCATAAAAGTACTTTTTCAAACACATGCAAATATATTATCATAGAAAAATTTAGTGGTTGTTTAATATATCACATAAAAATATCCATAAATATGTATCAGCTTACTTAATGAGGATATTAGAGCCCACAACCAGTGCTAATATTTAATGCATTATCAAATATAACACCATGATAAAGGTAATGATTTTTAGTGACATGTTGCAATTTGATTAGAGCTAATTAAAGTAAATGATTAGAGTTTTACTGTTTTGTCTTAAAAAGAAACAGCAGTTTAGATGTCAATTGCAATATTTAAAGGAAAATAAAATTGCTTGTCTATAAAATTTTCCTCTGTAAATAAAGATGAATAATTTTGTGATTATAAATAAAGTTGTGGTGTTTTAATGTATACTGAAAAAAACTAAAAAACATGAGTAGTTTTAAAGAGAATATATAACAAATTTTATTTCAAGTAATCATCATGACATGGGGACTTCTGGTATTAGAGGGAAGAATATTCACAAGGTCCAAGAGAGTGGTTTCCTAGCCTTAAATAGTATAACTTTTGAAGGGATATTTTGACTTCATAAGTATTATGGTTGCAATCTAGCTGATTTTATTTAGTCTTAACGTGCGCTTCAGTTAAATGTACTGTTTTGTGAACATTTATTTAATTTTCAATGATTCTAAGAAACAACTTCCTTAAGAGAACATGAGTGCTTCACATACTATGGTCAATAACTAATAAATTGGACCTCGTGAAACTGAAAATCTTTGCAAATCAAATGAAACCATCATCAAGACAAAACAGCAACCTGCATGCAGATTTGGAAAAGATCACCACCTACATCCGTCAGAGGGCTAATATCCAAATTACATAAAGAATCCAAGAACCTGGACAAAGACAATTCAACTAACCCAGTCAAAAGTGAGGCTCAGAACTAAACAGAGAATTCTCAACAGAGGTATCTCAAATGGCCAAGAAGCACCTAAAAAAATGTTCAAAGTCCTTGGTGATCAGGGAAATGCAAATCAAAACAACCCTTGTATTCTAACTTATACCCATGAAATTAGCTAAGATAAAGCTCAAATGACAGCACATACTGGTAAGGTTGTGGAACAAGAGAAACATTCCTCTACTGGTAGTGGGTGTGTTAAATTGTACTCTGGAAATCAATTTGGTGGCTTCTCAGAAGATTTGGAATAGTTTTAACTCAAGAAATGGCTATTCCACTCCTGGGTATATAACCCAAAACTGACCCAACATTCCACAAAGACACTTGCTCAACCACGTTCAAAACAACTTTATTCATACTAGCCAGAAACTGGAAGCAAACTAGATTTCTCTCAACTGAAGAATGGATATATAAAACTCAGTATATTTACACAATGAAATACTACTCAGTCATTAAAATAAGGACATCATGAATTTCACAGGCAAATGGATGGAATGAGAAAATATCATCCTGAGTGAGATAACACAGACCCAAAAGGACATGCATGGTATGTACTCAGTTATAAGTGGATATTACCCATAAAATACAGGATAGCCATGCTACAATAAAAAGACTCAAAGAAGCCAAGTAACGAGGATATGAGGGAGGATTTTTGGATCTTTTTCAGAAGGGGAAAGAAAATAGATATTGAAGATCGATGCATGAATGGAACTGGATAGAAGAGGTATGGGAAGGGGAACAGGTCTAGGCAAGGAAAAAATAATATGTAGGGAGATCAGGAGAGAAAAGGGAGATTGGCTGGGGGACAGCAATCTCTAAGAGATGCCAGAGACCTTGGATGTTGAGAGGTCCCAGAGGTTCTAACTGGGTGAATCCAGCTGAGATTCCTAGCAGTGACTTATATGGATTCTGAAATAGTCACTTCCTATGGACAGGGAGGACTCCAAGTAGGAGGATATAAACAGAAACCCATCCTCAAATCCTTCAACCCAAAATAAGTCCTAACCAAAAGATGAACTGGCACAAAGATAGAGACTGGAGGAATGACAAACCAATGACTGTATCAAATTTAGAACCATCTTGCTGGCAGGTAACAAGCCCTAACACTACTAATGATATTCTGTTAGGCTTGTAGACAGGAACCTACCATAATTGTTTTCTGAGAGGCTCGACCCAATAGCTACTGGAAAGAGATACAAAGGCTCACACCCAAACATTAGATAAAGCTTGAGAAGTCTAGCAAAAAAGCTGGAAGAAAGATTGAGGGGCCCAAAGAGGACAGGAACTCAGCAAGAAGACCTATAGTCAACTAACATGGACCATTGGGAGCTCCCATAGACTCAATCACCAACCAAAAAGCAAGGAATCATGGACTAGACCTACCCTGCACATATGTAGCAGATGTGCAAATGAGCCTTCATGCAATTCTCCAAACAACTGGAGCAAGGGATATCCCTGAGTATGTTGCCTGCCTGCCTGTGGATCAGTTGGCCCTAAATTGACTGCCTTGTCTGGCCTCAGTGGGAGAGGATTGAATAAATTCCTCAGCTTTTTGATGTGCAGTGGGTGGGGGTTGATCCCCAGACTGGGGTTTCCCCTTCTCAAAGGGGAGAAGAAGAATGGAGCATGGGGTACAGACTCCCAAAGGGCTGATATTGGGCTGTAAAGGGAATAAATAGTTAATTTTTTTAATTTATTTTTTATTTTATATTTTATGTTTTTACAATTCAAATGTTATCCCCTTTCCAGGTTCCTTCTCTCATCCACCTTCACCCTGCTTCTGTGAGGATGCTCGCCCTCCCTTCCACCCACTTCCAACTCAACACCCTGGAATTCCCCTACACAGGGAAACCAAGCCTTCACAGAACCAAGGGCTTCTCCTCCTAAAGATGCCAGCCAATGCCATCCTTTGCTACATATGCTGCTGATGCCATGGGTCCCACCATGCGTAATCTTTGGTTTGTGGTTTAGTCCCTGGGAAATCTGGGGTGTCTAATTGCTTGATACTGTTCTAGCTATTGGGTTGAAAACCTCTTCAGCCCCTTCAGTCCTTTCTCCAACTCCTCCATTGGAGTCCAATGGATAGCTGCAAGCGTCCTCATGTGTATCAGTAAGGCTCTGGCAGAGCTTCTCAGCATATCTGGCTCCTGTCAGCAAGCACTCGACATCGGCAATAGTGATGGTTGGTGGATGCGTATAGGATGGATCCCCATGTGGAGCAGTCTCTGGATGGCCTTTTCTTCAGTCTCTGCTCCACTCTTTGTCCCTATATTTCGTCTAGTGAGTATTTTGTTCCCCTTGCTAAGAAGGACTGAAGCATCCACATTTTGGTCTTTCTTCTTCTTGAGCTTCATATGATCTGTGGATTGTATCTTGTGTTTTCCAAGCCTTGGGCTAATAACTACTTATCACTGAATGCATGCCATATGCGTTCTTTTGTGACTGGGTTACCTCACTCAGGATGATCTTTTCTAGTTGCATCCATTTCAGTAAAAATTTCATGAAGTCATTGTTTTTAATAACTGAGTAGTATTCCATTGTGTAGATGTACCACATTTTCTGTATCCATTCCTCTGTTGAAGGGCATCTGAATTCTTTCCACCTTCTGGCTATTATAAATAAGGCTGCTATGAGCATGCGTCCTTATTATATGTTGGAGCATCTACTGGGTATATCCCCAAAAAGAAAAAAAATGATTAAAGCTCAATCTCACGGTATAAGTGAGGAAGTGTTTATTGGAGTATATATGAATTTATGAAAATACATCTCTGCCATTATCCAACTATGTGGACGATGGGATTTACTTAAAAATCTAGCCTCTTCATTCCTTTAGCCAACAATGTTAATGATATTTAGGAATTATGTGCACAGTGAGATGAGATAGTGCAACTGTGAGCATATAAGTGGCCCTGTTACTTTTATTTTTATTAAAGGAATTGATATGTACAGACTCTCTGTAAAGTCTATATGTTTGTTATCACCATCATCAGCCTACTAGTTCATTAAGCAAGATCAGGTTGCCAGCTGAAAATTATTACAGTAATCTAACATCTGTTAATCCATGTGAGGCAAATTTTCTCACATAGCATTATCTGAAAGGCAATTTTAAATTTTAATTTAAGATATTTAAAAGATGTCTTAGCAATTATAAATATATGCACAATGTAGTTTTTATTAACTATGGACACAAGCCCCCTCCCCCCATCCCACTGCACTTTGGTCCTTGAGGTCTAGAAACTGCTGTTCAAGGAAGTTTTCAAGGTACAAGAAGAAAAGGTCCTAGTATAAAACCCAGTAAGTGGACTTGCTAACCCAGGCCATGAAGTACAAAACCAGAACTTTTTAAAGAAAAAGTTTAATGGGGTTCTCTTCTTCTGCTTAAAGAGATCAAATACCAGTTTAATATAGCTTTGCTTAGTCACAAAAAAGATTGAGTGCTAGCAAAATATGATAAAGTCTCTGAGAACTGGAGGATGGAGGACTTATTTCTCAATGGTGATTAAGCTGTATTTAATATGAGTCATCCTCTAGAAAAATATCATTTCACTCCCAGGGCAATAAATAAATTTATTAACAACCTATAAATTAAGAGTGACAGAAACTGAAATGGTACAACTATTTTCTAACTAAGAATATATTTTCAATTTGAGAATAAACAGTACTTTTAAAATTTTAAGCACATTAATATTTATAATCATCCATATGAAATTATATTGTCACAGATGGATTTTAGTTGGAGGCATAATGTTCCACAATAGGAATAAACACAAATTATTTACTGTGTGGCTACATATATGTATATGTTAACTGATTTACAGTCACAAATTTTTCATGAAGTAAGAACATTTATGATTCATAGATTTTAAGCAATGTAAATGTTGAAAATTGCAGTCTTGTATTACAGGGTACCGCTGATATTTTAGTCCCAAACTGAAGTTTAAAATAGCACAAAGTGATTAATATTCATCAAAAGGAAGTAGAAGGAGAGGCATCATTTTATTTTCAATTAATAGAAAATATGGCATTGTCTATTTTTAGTCCCTCAGCTATTTTTCTATTCCCTATGGAGGCAAATGGGCTCCTATGTGCTTCATCTGCTCTCTCTCTGAAAATGCCTGGCAGTGCTGCCAAGCTCACCACACAATTTCTATGTGGCATGGAAGCACTATCTTTCTCAGCCATGCGAGTCTGTGCTCTGTGATAAAGTTCCGTTATGGGTAGCCTTGCTGACTCCAAACTGTAGGAGAAAGAATTCTGTCTTGTTACAGGATTCCACTAAAAACACTTCTGCTGCTCGATTTTCTTCTGCAAATGTACCCGTCATTCTAATGCTTGTTTATATTCTAAATCATTTTTTCCCTACTAAATGGAAACTTGTTTAACTGTAAATGAAGCAGCAAGGAGAGTTGCTGACTGGTGCATAAAGTAAGTTTTATAAGGGGCAAGTCACAACTGATGGTTTAATAGAGAAATTTTTATCCAAATATGCATATTAATAATTTCCAGGCTACTGTGATGGAAGGCTGTCTTGTGCTTTCATGGTATCTACATTTTGACTTATTCAACATCTGCAGTGAATATTTTAGCCAAGATGTTGGCTTTGTCATCCATGAATGCAATACTTTTCAGTAGAGAAAACGAATAGATCAGTTGTATTAAAGAACTATCTTTTGTTATAGCCTAGACACTCTCCTGCTTCAAATAGACTAGTAAAAAAAAACTATGTAAATACATGAGAAACAACTAAGTAAATCATTTTGCTAAAACAAATAAGATTGGTAAAACTGTACCAAATTTACAATTTTGCAGAAAGACTAAGATACGTTTATGGGTGCTCTGAAGTGTGATCATAAATAGCATTTATGGGGTTGGGGATTTAGCTCAGTGGTAGAGCGCTTGCCTAGGAAGCGCAAGGCCCTGGGTTCGATCCCCAACTCCGAAAAAAAGAACCAAAAAAAAATAATAAATAGCATTTATGTTATGCATTCTTAGAAATAAAAAATTATTTAACAATGACTATACAAATGAATTGTTTGGATAGGAGATATTCTATCGACCCAGGATCTTGTAAAGACAAGTACTTTAAGGGAAAATGTACATTTTAAAATTAGTATGATAAAAGGATAATGTATATCTACCCATAGTCTTTCATCAAAAGCATTAGAAGAAAAATTAGTTCTCACATTACCTTGGGTCACTGTCAAGCAGACTATGCTACTTTAATTACATAAAACACACTACGGTTTGTAAATTGCACTGGGGAGTATCAGCACTGCTATCCAGTGATCTACTGGATATACTTCACAGACAAAATAAATATCCAATTGGAAATATTTCCTCTCACCAGCACTGGACTAGTCCAAGAGATTAAAAAAAATCAACAGACCTTATCTCAAAATACAAAACAATCACACACTGACACATACATCTATCAAGAAAACAGGAATTCATATCTGATTCTCAGGAACCTTAATTAATAAAACTATCAAATAAAGATTACAACATAAACGTTATATAGATACTACATATGAGTATTAACTAAAAATAAAAATAAAAAATAGGCCTGTGCCTGGAGCTGACCCTGTGACACAGATCTCTATACACAGATCCCATGGGTAGAGAGCTGGATTCTCAGAAGTGTGGACAATCCTGAGAGCATCGATGAGATAACAACTTCTGCTAACATTCCTGGCCCAAGAACACATGAACCAAGGGGCAGCTTGGGACAGGATCCTTTCAGTTTCTGCCTGTTCCAGGAGTTGAGCCTGTGACACAGATCTCTGTACCCAGATCGTACTAGGAGAAAGCCAGCCTCCAGAGTATTGACAAACAGACTTATAGGAGGGTCAAGCCACTGTCAAAGACAACAAGACTGGTTAACACCAGAGATAAACAAATGGTGAGAGGCAAGGGCAAGAACTTAAGCAAAAGAAACCAAGGCCACTTGGCATCATCAGAACCCAGACCCCCTACCATAGCAAGCTCTGGATATGCCAACACACTGGAAAAGCAAGATATGGGTTTAAAATCACAACTCATGATGATGTTAGAGGAATTTAAGAAGAACATGAATAATTCTTTAAAAAAATACAAAAGCATACAGGTAAACAAGTAGAAGCCATGAAAGAAGAAAAACAAAATCCCTTAAAGAATTACACAAAGACACAACCAAACAGGTGAAGGAATTGAACAAAACTATCCAGGATTTAAATATTGAAAGAGAAACAATAAAGAAATCAAAAAGAGAGACAACCCTGGAGAGAGAAAACCTAGGAAAGAGATCAAGAGTCATAGCTGCAAGCATTACCAACAGAAAGCAAGAGATAGAAGAGAGAATCTCAGGGGCAGAAGATGCATAGAAAACATTGACTCAATTGTCAAAGAAAATGCAAAAATGCTAAAATCTCCTAACCTAAAACATCCAGGAAATCCTGGACTCAATGAGAAGATCAAACCTAAGGATAATATGTATTATCCTTATGTATCTATCCTATGTATAGAAGAAAGCAAAGGTTCCCAAATTATAGGGCCAGTAAATATCTTCAACAAAATTATAGAAGAAAACGTCCCTAACCTAAAGAAAGAGATGACCATAAACAAAAAAGAAGCCTATAGAACTCCAAATAGATTGAACCAGAAAATAAATCCCTCCTGTCACATAATAGTCAAAACACCAAATGCACAAAACAAAGAAAGAATGTGGAAAGCAGTAAGGGAAAAGGGTCAAGTAACATGTAAAGGGAGACCTATCAGAAATACACCAGACTTCTCAATAAAGACTATGAAAGACAGAGAACCTGGACAGATGTCATATAAAACATAAGTGAACACAATTGCCAGACCAGTCTACTATACCTAGAAAAATCTCAATTAACATAGATGGAGAATCCAAGATATTCCATGACCAAATCAAATTTACACAATATCTTTCCACAATCCAGCCATACAAAGGATAATAGATGGAAAACTGCAACACAAGGAGGGAAACTACACCCTAGAAAAGGCAAGAAAGTAATCTAATTACAACTAACCCAAAAGAAGACAGGCACACAATCATAATTCAGCCTCTAACAAACAAATAACAGGAAACACCATTCACTATTCCGTGATATCTCTTAATATCAAGTGACTCAATTCCCTAATAAAAAGACAAAGACCAACAGACTGGTTGCATAAAGAGGACCCAATATTTTTCTGCATACAGGTAACACACATCAGACACAAAGACAGACACTACTTGAGAGTAAAAGTCTGGAAAACAACTTTCTAAGCAAATGGTCTGAAGAAACAAGCTGTAGTAGCCATTGTAATCCAAAAACAAATCGACTCTCAACCAAAAGTTATCAAAAAAGAAAAGTAAGGACACTTCATATTCATCAAAGGAAAAACCCACGAAGATGAACACTAAATCTTGAATATCTATACTTCAAATGTAAGGACACCTACATTCATAAAAGAAGCCTTACTCAGCTAAAGCACATGTTGAAACTCACACAGTAATAGTGGGAGACTTCAACATCTCACTCTGGTTAACACACAGATCATGGAAACAGGAACAAAACAGATATATAGAGAAACTATTAGAAGTTATGAACTAGATGGATTTCACAGATATCTATAGAACATTTCATCCTAAGACAAAAGAATATGCATTCTTCTCAGCACCTCATGGAACCTTCTCCAAAATTGACCATGTAATCGATCAAAAAACATCCCTAAACAGACACAAGAAGGTTTATATACCCAATGCATCCTATAAGACCACCGCAGACACAGGCTGGTCTTCTATAACAACAAAACGGACAGAAAGCCCACATATACATGGAAGCTGGACAATGCTCTAATCAATGATAACATGGTCAAGGAAGAAATGAAAGAAATTAAAAACTTTTTTAGAAATTAATGAAAATGAAGGAACTGCACACCCAAACTTATGGGGCACAGTGAAAGCAGTGGGAAGAGGAAAACATATCTCTGAGTGCCTCCAAAATGAAACTGGAGAGAGCATACACTACCAGGTTGATAGCACACATAAAATCACTGGAATAAAAAGAAGTAAATACACCCAAGAGGAGTAGATGGCAGGAAATAATCAAACTCCAAGCTGAAATCAATGAAGTAGAAACAAAAAATACTATAAGAAGAATCCACAAAATCATGCGCTGATTCTTTGAGAAAATCAACAAGATAGATAAACTCTTAGCCAGAATAACAGAGAGTATCCAAATTAACAAAATCAGAAATGAAAAGGGAAACATAACAACAGAACTGAGGAAATTAAAAAAAAATATCAGATCCTACCTAAGCCTATACTCAACCAAACTGGGAAATCTGGATGAAATGGTCAGTTTTCTACATAGATACCAGGTACGAAAGTTAAATCAGGATCAGATAAACCATCTCAACAGTTCCATAACTCCTAAAGAAATAGAAGTCAATAAAAGTCTCCCAACAAAAAAAAGCCCAGGATAAGATGGGTTTAGTGTAGAATTCTATCAAACCTTCATAGGAGACCTAATAACAATACTGTCCAAATTACTCCACAAAAAATAAACAGAAGGAACACTATCCAATTCCTTCTATTAAACCACAATTATGCTTATACCTAAACCATATAAAGACCCAACAAGAAAAGAGAACTTCAGACCAATTTCCCTTATGAATATCGATGCAGATATTTAATAAAATTCTCAAAAAAAAATCCAAGAACTCATCAAAACAATAATCCATTATGATCACATAGGCTTCATCCCAGGGATGCAGGAATGGTTCAATATATAGAAATCCATCAACTAGTCCTCTATATAAACAAAGTCAAAGAATCAAAACACATGATCATTTCATTAGATGCTGAAAAAGCATTTGATAAAATTCAACATCCTTCATGATAACAGTTCTGGAATGATCGGGAACTCAAGGCCCATACCTAAACAAGGTAAAAGCAATATACAGCACACTAGTAGCCAGAATCAAACTAAATGGAGAGATACCTGAAATAATCCTACTATAATCAGGCACTAGAGAAGGCCTCCCACTCTCCCTACCTATTCAATATAGTACACAAAGTCCTATCTAGAGCAAGCAGACAACAAAAGGAGGTCAAAGGGATACATATTGGAAAGGAAGAAATCAAAATGTCACTATTTGTAGATGATATGATTGTATAATTAAGTGACCGCCAAAACCACCACCAGAGAACCCTTAAACCTGATAAACAACTTCAGCAAAACTGCTGGATAGAAAATTAACTAAGGAACCAGTCACACAACTCCTTGTACCCAAATGACCCTCAGAAGTGCAGACACTCCCGAGAACTCAGAGGAGAGTACTCTCTGCCCACACTCCCAAACCAAGAGGAAATCGCATAGTGCCATCTGTGCCCCTTGGGCACAGGGACCTAGGAGCAGTCAGGGGCAGGACCATTAGGGTTTCTGCCCGCAGCAAGAACTGAAAGCCAGGAGTCTCTATACATCTGGTGGCAGCGCTCTCTGTTCTCAGAAATGGCTGAAAGAAAATAGGTCTACTGGAGTGCTGACACACAGGCCTACAGGAGGGTAAAGCCACTATCAGAGACAGCAAGAGGAGCTACCACCAGAGACAACCTGATGGCGAGGGGCAAGCACAGGAAACTAAGCAATAGAAACCAAGACTACTTGGCGTCATCAGAGCTCAGCCTTCTGACCAAAGGAAATACAGAATATCCAAACACACGGGAAAAGCAAGATTTAGATATAAAATCACATTTTAAGATGATGATGGAGGACTTTAAGAAGGACGTAAATAACTCCCTTAAAGAAATATAGGAAAACACAACCAAACAGGTGAAGGAATGAAACAAAACCACACTGGATGTATAAATGGAAATAGAAACAATAACAAAAGCACAAAGGGAGACAACCCTGGAGATAGAAAACCTAGGAAAGAGATCAAGAGTCATAGATGTAAGCATCATTAACAGAACACGAGAGATAGAAGAGAGAACCTCAGGGGCAGAAGATATCATAGATAATATCGATATAACTGTCAAAGATAATGTAAAGAGGAAAAAGCTCCTATCCTAAAACATTAAGGTAATCCAGGATGCAATGAGAAGATCAAATGTAAGGATAATAGATATAGAAGAGGGTGAAGACTCCCAACTTAAAGGGCCAGTAAATATCTTCAACAAAATTATACAAGAAAACTCCCTACCATACCCAATAAACATACAAAAAGCCTTCAGAACTTGAAATGGATTCGACCAGAAAAGAAATTCCACCAGTCACATAATAGTCAAAACACCAAAATAAACAAAACAAAGAAAGAATATTAAAAGCAGTAGGGGAAAAAGGTCAAGTAATATATAAAGGCAGACTTATAAGAATTACACCAGACTTCTCAGCAGAGACTATGAAAGCCAGAAGATCCTGGGAAGATGTCACGAGAGATACCAGATCTATGATATCTTCTGTACCCTAAGGGAACACAAATGCCAGCCCAGGCTACTATATCCAGCAAAATTCTCAATTAGCACAGATGGAGATACCAAGATATTCCATGACAAAACAAAATTTACACAATATCTTTCTACAAATTCAGCCCTACAAAGGATAATAGATGGAATACTCCAACACAAGAAGGGAAACTACACCTTAAAAATTGCAAGAAAGTAATCTCCTTCCAATGAAAAGAAACATACACACAAACATAATTCCACCTCTAACAACGAAAATAACAGGCAGCGACAATCACTATTCCTTAATATATTTTAACATCAATGGACTTAATTCCAATAAAAAGACATAATCTAATGGACTGAATACGTAAAAAGGACCCAATATTTTGCTGCATACAGGAAACACACTTTAGAGACAAAGACAGACACTATCTCAGATTAAAAGGCTGAAAAACAATTTTTCAAATAAATGGTCTGAAGAAACAAGCTGAAGTAGCCATTCTAATATTTGATAAAATTGATTTTCAACCAGATAAAATTGATAAGGAAGGATGGTTCATAGTCATCAAAAGAAAAATTCACAGGGATGAACTCTCAATCCTAAATAACTATGCCCCAAATGCAAGGGCACCTACATTCATAAAAGAATTCTTACTAAAACTCAAATTACACATTGCAACTCACACAATAATAGTAAGAGCTTTCAGCACCCCACTCTCATCAATGGACAGATCATGGAAATAGAAATTAAAGAGACACAGAGAAACTAACAGAAGTTATGAAGCCAATGGACTTAACAGATATTTATAGAACATTTCATTCTAAATAACAAAAAAAGGATATACCTTTTTGCTCAGCACTGCCTGGTACCTTCTCCAAAACTGAGCATATAATTGGCCACAAAATAGACCTAAACTGATACAAGAAAGTAGAAATAATCCCATGCATCCAATCAGATCGACATGGACTAAGGCTGGTCTTCCACAACAACAAAAATGACAGAAAGCCCACATATACATGGAAGTTGAACAACACTCTGCTTAATGATAACTTGGTCAAGGAAGAAATAAAGAAAGACTTCTAAAAATTTAATGAAAATGAAGGAACAACATACTCAAACTTATGGAATACAGTGAAAGCTGTGTAAAGAGGAAAGCACATAGCTCTGAGTGCCTGCAAAAAGAAACAGGAGAAAGCATACATCAGCAGCTTGACAGGACACCCATTACCACTAGAACAAAAAGAAGTAAATACATACAAGAGGAGCAGAAGTCAGGAAATAATGAAGCTCAGGGCTGAAATTAACCTAGTACAAATAAAAAAGACTATTCAAAGAATCAACAAAACCAGGAGCTGATTCTTTGAGAAAATCAACAAGATAGAAAAACCCTTAGCCTTACTAACAAGAGGACACAGAGAGTGTATCCAAATCAACAAAATCAGAAATGAAAAAGGGAGACAAAACAACAGAATCTGAGAAAAGTAAAAAAATCATCAGATCCTGATACAATCTATATTCAACACAACTTGAAAATCTGGAGGAAATGAACAATTTTCTAGACAAATACCAGGTACCAAAGTTAAATCAGTAACCCACAAATCATCTAAAAAACACCCATAACTTCTAAAGAAAGAGAAGCAGTTATTAAAATTCTCCCAAACAAAAAGAGCCCAGGAACAGATGGGTATAGTGCAGAATTCTATCAGACCTTCATAGAATACCTCATACAAATACTGTCCAAACTATTCCACAAAATAGAAACAAATGGCACATTAACAAATTCCTTCTATGATGCCACAGTTACTCTTATACCTAAACCACACAAAGACCCGACTCATAAAGAGAATTTTAGACCAGTTTTCCTTATGAATATCCATGCAAAGATACTCAATAAAATTATTGCAAACTGAATCCAAGAACACACCAAAATGATCATTCATTATAATCAAATAGGCTTCATCCCAGGGATGCAGGGATGGTTCAATATAAGGAAATCCATCAATATAAGGTAATCAAATATACAAACAAACTCAAAGAAAAAAACACACATGATCATTTCATTAGATGCTGAGAAAACATTTGACAAAATTCAACACCCCTTTATGATAAAAGTCTTGGAAAGATCAGGAATTCAAGGCCCATACCTAAACATAGTAAAAGCAATATACAGCAAACCAGTAGCTACCATTAACATAAATGGAGAGAAACTTGAAGCAATCCCACTAAAATCAGGGACTAGACAAGGCTGCCCACTCTCTCCCTATGTATTCAATATAGTACTCAAGTCCTAGCCAGAACAATCAGACAACAAAACGAGGTCAAAGGGATATAAATTGGAAAGGAATAGTCATAATATCACTATTTGCAGATTATATGATAGTATATTTGAGTGGCCCCAAAAGTTCCACCAGAGAACTACTAAACCTGATAAACAACTTCAGCAAAGTGTTGGGATAAAAAATTAATTCAAACAAATCAGTAGCCTTCCTCTACTCAAAGGCTAAACATTCTGAAAGAGAAAGTAGGGAAATGACACCCTTCACAATAGTCCCAAATAATATAAAATGTCTTGGTGTGAATTTCACTAAGCACCAAAGATCTGTATGTCAAGAACGTCAAGTCTCTTAAGAAACAAATTGAAGAAGATCTCAGAAGATGGAAAGACATCCCATGTTCATGGGTTGGCAGGATTTATATAGTAAAGATGGCTGTTTTGCCAAAAGCAATTTACAGATTCAGTGCAATCCCCATCAAAATTCCGACTCAATTCTTCACAGAGTTACAAAAAGCAATTTGCAAATTCATTTGGAATAACAAAAATTCCAGGATAGCGAAAACTATCCTCAATAATAGAAGAACTTCTGGGAGAATCACCATCCAGGACCTCAAGCAGTATTACAAAGCAATAGTCATAAAAACTATATGGTATTGGTACAGAGACAGGCAGACAGATCAAGGAATAAAGTTGAAAACCCAGAAATGAACCCACACAGCTATGGTCTCTTGATCTTTAACAAAGGAAATAAAACCATCCAATAGAAAAAAGATAGCATTTTCAACAAATGGTGCTGGTTGAACTGGAGGTGAGCATGTAGAAGAATCCAAATTGATTCATTTTCATAGACCTGTACAAAGCTTAAGTCCAAGTGAATCAAGGACCTCCTAATCAAACAAGATACACTCAAACTAATAAAAAATAAAGTGGGGAAGAGTCTCGATCACACGGGCACTGGGGAAAATTTCCTGAGCAGAACACCAATGGTTTATGCTCTTAGATCAAGAATCAACAAATGGGGAACTTGAGCCTCGGGACCACAGGTAAGACCAACTTTTCTGCTGCAAGAAAGCTGCCTGGTGAGCTCGGGACACACGGAGGCAGAATTCCTCTAGGACCGGGCACGTTCTGTGTTTACCGGAAGTCCCACACCCGCGGATCCCGGCCTGCAGCAGCACTCTGCTCCCAGACCCTGTGAGAGAGAGACCCAACCGCCTGGTCAGGTGGGCACTCCTGAGGCTGCAGAGCGGAAGAGACCACCAACACTGCCCACCCCTGCCCACATCCCTGGCCCAAGAGGAAACTGTATAAGGCCTCTGGGCTCCCGTGGGGGAGGGCCCAGGAGCGGCAGGACCCCTGCCTGAGACACCACCGGAACCTGAAGGAAACAGACCGGATAAACAGTTCTCTGCACCCAAATCCCGTGGGAGGGAGAGTTAAACCTTCAGAGAGGCAGACAAGCCAGGGAAACCAGAAGAGACTGCTCTCTGCACACACATCTCGGACGCCAGAGGAAATCACCAAAGGCCATCTGGAACCCTGATGCACTGAAGTTCCCGGAAGGGGCGGCCCAGATCTTCCTGGTTGCTGCCGCCACAGAGAGGCTGAGGGCAGCACCCCACGAGCAAACTTGAGCCTCAGGACCACAGGTAAGACCAACTTTTCTGCTGCAAGTGACCTGCCTGGTGAACTCAAGACACAGGCCCACAGGAACAGCTGAAGACTTGTAGAGAGGAAAAACTACACGCCCGAAAGCAGAACACTCTGTCCCCATAACTGAGTGAAAGAGAGGAAAACAGGTCTACAGCACTCCTGACACACAAGCTTATAGGACAGTCTAGCCACTGTCAGAAATAGCAGAACAAAGTAACACTAGAGATAATCTGATGGCGAGAGGCAAGCGCAGGAACCCAAGCAACAGAAACCAAGACTACATGGCATCATCGGAACCAATTCTCCCACCAAAACAAACATGGAATATCCAAACACACCAGAAAAGCAAGATCTAGTTTCAAAATCATATTTGATCATGATGCTGGAGGACTTCAAGAAAGACGTGAAGAACTCCCTTAGAGAACAAGTAGAAGCCTACAGAGAGGGATCGCAAAAATCCCTGAAAGAATTCCAGGAAATCATAAATAAACAAGTAGAAGACCATAGAGAGGAGTCACAAAAATCCCTGAAAGAATTACAGGAAAACACAATCAAACAGTTGAAGGAATTAAAAATGGAAATAGAAGCAAACAAGAAAGAACACATGGAAACAACCCTGGATATAGAAAACCAAAAGAAGAGACAAGGAGCTGTAGATACAAGCTTCACCAACAGAATACAAGAGATGGAAGAGAGAATCTCAGGAGCAGAAGATTCCATAGAAATCATTGACCCAACTGTCAAAGATAATGTAAAGCAGAAAAAGCTACTGGTCCAAAACATACAGGAAATCCAGGACTCAATGAGAAGATCAAACCTAAGGATAATAGGTATAGAAGAGAGTGAAGACTCCCAGCTCAAAGGACCAGTAAATATCTTCAACAAAATCATAGAAGAAAACTTCCCTAACCTAAAAAAAGAGATACCCATAGACATACAAGAAGCCTACAGAACTCCAAATAGATTGGACCAGAAAAGAAACACCTCCTGTCACAAAATTGTCAAAACACCAAACACACAAAATAAAGAAAGAATATTAAAAGCAGTAAGGGAAAAAGGTCAAGTAACATATAAAGGCAGACCTATCAGAATCACACCAGACTTCTCGCCAGAAACTATGAAGGCCAGAAGATCCTGGACTGATGTCATACAGTCCCTAAGAGAACACAAATGCCAGCCCAGGTTACTGTATCCTGCAAAACTCTCAATTAACATACATGGAGAAACCAAGATATTCCATGACAAAACCAAATTTACACAATATCTTTGAACAAATCCAGCACTACAAAGGATAATAAATGGTAAAGCCCAACATAAGGAGGCAAGCTATACCCTAGAAGAAGCAAGAAACTAATCATCTTGGCAACAAAACAAAGAGAATGAAAGCACACAAACATAACCTCACATCCAAATATGAATATAACGGGAAGCAATAATCACTATTCCTTAATATCTCTCAACATCAATGGCCTCAACTCCCCAATAAAAAGAAATAGATTAAAAAACTGGATATGCAACGAGGACCCTGCATTCTGCTGCCTACAGGAAAAACACCTCAGAGACAAAGACAGACACTACCTCACAGTTAAAGGCTGGAAAACAACTTTCCAAGCAAATGGTCAGAAGAAGCAAGTTGGAGTAACCATTCTAATATCAAATAAAATCAATTTTCAACTAAAAGTCATCAAAAAAGATAAGGAAGGACACTTCATATTCATCAAAGGAAAAATCCACCAAGATGAACTCTCAATCGTAAATATCTATGCCCCAAATACAAGGGCACCTGCATACGTAAAAGAAACCTTACTAAAGCTCAAAACACACATTGCACCTCACACAATAATAGTGGGAGATTTCAACATCCCACTCTCATCAATGGACAGATCATGGAAACAGAAATTAAACAGTGATGTAGACAGACCAAGAGAAGTCATGAGCCAAATGGACTTAACAGATATTTATAGAACATTCTATCCTAAAGCAAAAGGATATACCTTCTTCTCAGCTCCTCATGGTACTTTCTCCAAAATTGACCATATAATTGGTCAAAAAACATGCCTCCACAGGTACAGAAAGATAGAAATAATCCCATGCGTGCTTTCGGACCACCACGGCCTAAAACTGGTCTTCAATAACAATAAGGGAAGAATGTCCACATATACGTGGAAATTGAACAATGCTCTACTCAATGATAACCTGGTCAAGGAAGAAATAAAGAAAGAAATTAAAAACTTTTTAGAATTTAATGAAAATGAAGGTACAACATACCCAAACTTATGGGACACAATGAAAGCTGTGCTAAGAGGAAAACTCATAGCGCTGAGTGCCTGCAGAAAGAAACAGGAAAGAGCATATGTCAGCAACTTGACAGCACACCTAAAAGCTCTTGAACAAAAAGAAGCAAATACACCCAGGAGGAGTAGAAGGCAGGAAATAATCAAACTCAAAGCTGAAATCAACCAAGTAGAAACAAAAAGGACCATAGAAAGAATCAACAGAACCAAAAGTTGGTTCTTTGAGAAAATCAACAAGATAGATAAACCCTTAGCCAGACTAACGAGAGGACACAGAGAGTGTGTCCAAATTAACAAAATCAGAAATGAAAAGGGAGACATAACTACAGATTCAGAGGAAATTCAAAAAATCATCAGATCTTACTATAAAAACGTATATTCAACAAAACTTGAAAATCTTCAGGAAATGGACAATTTCCTAGACAGATACCAGGTATCGAAGTTAAATCAGGAACAGATAAACCAGTTAAACAACCCCATAACTCCTAAGGAAATAGAAACAGTCATTAAAGGTCTCCCAACTAAAAAGAGCCCAGGTCCAGACGGGTTTAGTGCAGAATTCTATCAAACCTTCATAGAAGACCTCATACCAATATTATCCAAACTATTCCACAAAATTGAAACAGATAGATCACTACCGAATACCTTCTACGGAGCCACAATTACTCTTATACCTAAACCACACAAAGACACAACAAAGAAAGAGAACTTCAGACCAATTTCCCTTATGAATATCGATGCAAAAATACTCAATAAAATTCTGGCAAACCGAGTTCAAGAGCACATCAAAACAATCATGCACCATGATCAAGTAGGCTTCATCCCAGGCATGCAGGGATGGTTTAATATACAAAAAATCATCAACGTGATACATTATATAAACAAACTGAAAGAACAGAACCACATGATCATTTCATTAGATGCTGAGAAAGCATTTGACAAAATTCAACACCCCTTCATGATAAAAGTCCTGGAAAGAATAGGAATTCAAGGCCCATACCTAAACATAGTAAAAGCCATATACAGCAAACCAGTTGCTAACATTAAACTAAATGGAGAGAAACTTGAAGCAATCCCACTAAAATCAGGGACTAGACAAGGCTGTCCACTCTCTCCGTACTTATTCAATATAGTTCTTGAAGTTCTAGCCAGAGCAATCAGACAACAAAAGGAGATCAAGGGGATACAGATCGGAAAGAAGAGGTCAAAATATCACTATATGCAGATGATATGATAGTATATTTAAGTGATCCCAAAAGTTCCACCAGAGAACTACTAAAGCTGATAAACAACTTCAGCAAAGTGGCTGGGTATAAAATTAACTCAAATAAATCAGTTGCCTTCCTCTATACAAAAGAGACACAAGCCGAGAAGAAATTAGGGAAACGACACCCTTCATAATAGACCCAAATAATGTAAAGTACCTCGGTGTGACTTTAACCAAGCAAGTAAAAGATCTGTACAATAAGAACTTCAAGACACTGAGGAAAGAAATTGAAGAAGACCTCAGAAGATGGAAAGATCTCCCATGCTCATGGATTGGCAGGATTAATATAGTAAAAATGGCCATTTTACCAAAAGCAATCTACAGATTCAATGCAATCCCCATCAAAATACCAATCCAATTCTTCCAAGAGTTAGACAGAACAATTTGCAAATTCATCTGGAATAACAAAAAACCCAGGATAGCTAAAGCTATCCTCAACAATAAAAGGACTTCAGGGGGAATCACTATCCCTGAACTCAAGCAGTATTACAGAGCAATAGTGATAAAAACTGCATGGTATTGGTACAGAGACAGACAGATAGACCAATGGAATAGAATTGAAGACCCAGAAATGAACCCACACACCTATGGTCACTTGATTTTTGACAAAGGAGCCAAAACCATCCAATGGAAAAAAGATAACATTTTCAGCAAATGGTGCTGTTTCAACTGGAGGTCAACATGTAGAAGAATGCAGATCGATCCATGCTTATCACCCTGTACAAAGCTTAAGTCCAAGTGGATCAAGGACCTCCACATCAAACCAGACACACTTAAACTAATAGAAGAAAAACTAGGGAAGCATCTGGAACACATGGGCACTGGAAAAAATTTCCTAAACAAAACACCAATGGCTTACGCTCTAAGATCAAGAATCGACAAATGGGATCTCATAAAACTGCAAAGCTTCTGTAAGGCAAAGGACACTGTGGTTAGGACAAAACAGCAACCAACAGATTGGGAAAAGATCTTTACCAATCCTACAACAGATAGAGGCCTTATATCCAAAATATACAAAGAACTCAAGAAGTTAGACTGCAGGGAAACAAATAACCCTATTAAAAAATGGGGTTCAGAGCTAAACAAAGAATTCACAGCTGAGTAATGCCGAATGGCTGAGAAACACCTAATGAAATGTTCAACATCTTTAGTCATAAGAGAAATGCATATCAAAACAACCCTGAGATTTCACCTCACACCAGTGAGAATGGCTAAGATCAAAAACTCAGGTGACAGCAGATGCTGGCGAGGATGTGGAGAAAGAGGAACACTCCTCCATTGTTGGTGGGATTGCAGAGTGGTAAAACCATTCTGGAAATCAGTCTGGAGGTTCCTCAGAAAATTGGACATTGAACTGCCTGAGGATCCAGCTATACCTCTCTTGGGCATATACCCAAAAGATGCCTCAACATATAAAAAAGACACATGCTCCACTATATTCATCGCAGCCTTATTAATAATAGCCAGAAACTGGAAAGAACCTAGATGCCCTTCAACAGAGGAATGGATACAGAAAATGTGGTACATCTACACAATGGAATATTACTCAGCTATCAAAAACAACGAGTTTATGAAATTTGTAGGCAAATGGTTGGAACTGGAAAATATCATCCTGAGTGAGCTAACCCAATCACAGAAAGACATACATGGTATGCACTCATTGATAAGTGGCTATTAGTCCAAATGCTTGAATTACCCTAGATGCCTAGAACAAACAAAACTCAAGACGGATGATAAAAATGTTAATGCTTCACTCCTTCTCTAAATGAGGAAAAAGAATACCCTTGGCAGGGAAGGGAGAGGCAAAGATTAAAACAGAGACTGAAGGAACACCCATTCAGAGCCTGCCCCACATGTGGCCCATACATATACAGCCACCCAATTAGACAAGATGGATGAAGCAAAGAAGTGCAGACTGACAGGAGCCGGATGTCGATCGCTCCTGAGAGACACAGCCAGAATACAGCAAATACAGAGGCGAATGCCAGCTGCAAACCACTGAACTGAGAATAGGACCCCCGTTGAAGGAATCAGAGAAAGAACTGGAAGAGCTTGAAGGGGCTCGAGACCCCATATGTACAACAATGCCAAGCAACCAGAGCTTCCAGGGACTAAGCCACCCCCTAAAGACTATACATGGACTGACCCTGGACTCTGACCTCATAGGTAGCAATGAATATCCTAGTAAGAGCACCAGTGGAAGGGGAAGCCCTGGGTCCTGCTAAGACTGAACCCCCAGTGAACTAGACTGTGGGGGGAGGGCGGCAATGGGGGGAGGGTTGGGAGGGGAGCACCCATAAGGAAGGGGAGGGGGAGGGGGATGTTTGCCTGGAAACCGGGAAAGGGAATAACACTCGAGATGTATATAAGAAATACTCAAGTTAATAAAAAAAAAAAAAGAATCAACAAATGGGATCTCAGAAAACTGCAAAGCTTCTGTAAGGCAAAGAACACTTTCATTAGGACAAAATGGCAACCCACAAATTGGAAAATAATCTTTACCAATCCTAAATCTGATAATATGCAAAGAACTCAAGATATTAGACTACAGGGAGCCAAGGAACCCTATTATGAATGGTGTACAGATCTAAGCAAAGAATTCTCAGCTAAGGAAAATCGAATGGCCAAGAAGTCCCTAATGAAATGCTTAACATCCTTAGTTATCAGGGAAATATGAATCAAAACAACCTTGAGATTTCACTTCACATCTGTCAGAATGACTAAGATTAAAAACTCAGGTGACAACAGATACTAGGTAGGATATGGAGAAAGAGGGACACTCCTCCATTGTTGGTGGGATTTCAGACTAGTACAACCACTCTGAAATCAGTCTGGAGGTTACTCAGAAAATTGGGCATTGTACTACCTGAGGATCCAGCTATACCTCTCCTGGTCGTATAACCAAAGATGCACCAACATACAGCAAAGACACATGCTCCACTATATTCATAGTAGCCTTTTTATAATAGCCAGAGCTGAAAAGAACCCAGATGCCCCTTCAACCGAGGAATAGTTACAGAAGATTTGATACATCTACAAAATGGTACATCTACTCAACTATCAAAACAATGACTTCATGAAATTCATAGGCAAATAGATTTAACTAGAAAGTGTCATCTTGAGTGAGGTAACCCAATCACAAAAAAACACTCACGGTATGCACTCACTGATAAGTGGATATAAGCCCAAAAGCTCGAATTACCCAAGATACAATCCACAGAACACATGACATACAAGAAGAATGACCAAAATGCAGATGCTCCACTCTTTCTTTAAAGGGGGAACAAAAATATTCATAGGAAGAGATATGGAGGCAAAGTTTGGAGCAGATACTAAAGGAACTGCCATTCAGAGACTGCCCCACACATACCCAATATATGTACCTACAAGCCACCAAGATTAGGTAATACTGATGAAGCTGACACCAACTGGATATAGATGTATCCTGAGATATACAGCCAAAGCATGTCAAATACACAGCATAATGCTAGCAGCAGACCACTCAACTGAGAATGGGAGCCCTGTTGGAGGAATTAAAAAAGGATTGTAAGAGCTGATGGGATTTCAACTCCATAAGAACAACAATGCCAAACAAACAGAGCTCACAGGGACTAAACCACTGTTTAGTGTCTGGAATAAACCCAAAGACTATACATGGACTGACCCATGGCTCCACCTGCATATGTAGCAGAGGATGGCCTCATTGGGCACAAACCGAAGGAGAAGTCTTTGGTACTACCATGGCTGGACCCCCAGTTTAGGGGAATGTCAGGGGGAACGTCAGGGGGATGGATGTGGAAGGGAAGACCCTTATAGAAGAAGAGGAAGGGGATAAGGTAGGGGGCTTATGTCTGGGAAACTGTGAAAGGGAATACCACTTGAAATGTAAATAAGAATATCCAATAAAAAAATTAAAGAGATAAATAAAATTAACTCAAACAAATTGAGTAACATTCTTCTACTCATAGGATAAGCAGGCTGAGAAGGAAATGACACCCTTCATTATAGTTACAAATAATTTAAAATACCTTGGTGCGACTCTAATCAAGCAGGTAAAAAATCTGTATGAGTAAAGCTTCAAATCTCTGAAGAAAGAGATTGAAGAATATCTCAGAAGATGGAAAGATCCCCCATGCTCATGGATTGGAAAGATAAATCTAGTAAAAATGACCATTTTGCCAAAAGCTGTCTACAGATTCAGTGCAATCCTCACCAAAATTCCAAGTCAACTCTTCCTAGAGTTAAAAAGAGAAATTTGTACATTGATTTGGAATAACAATAAACCTAAGGTAAAGAAAACTATCCTCAACAATAAAAGATCTTCTGTTACACTCACACAAATAGAAGAAAAACTAGGGAAGCATCTGGAACACATGGGCACTGGAAAAAATTTCCTGAACAAAACACCAATGGCTTATGCTCTAAGATCAAGAATCGACAAATGGGATCTCATAAAACTGCAAAGCTTCTGTAAGGCAAAGGACACTGTGGTTAGGACAAAACAGCAACCAACAGATTGGGAAAAGATCTTTACCAATCCTACAACAGATAGAGGCCTTATATCCAAAATATACAAAGAACTCAAGAAGTTAGACCGCAGGTAGACAAATAACCATATTAAAAATGGGGTTCAGAGCTAAACAAAGAATTCACAGCTGAGGAATGCCGAATGGCTGAGAAACACCTAAAGAAATGTTCAACATCTTTAGTCATAAGGGAAATGCAAATCAAAACAACCCTGAGATTTCACCTCACACCAGTGGGAATGGCTAAGATCAAAAACTGAGATGACAGCAGATGCTGGCGAGGATGTGGAGAAAGAGGAACACTCCTCCATTGTTGGTGGGGTTGCAGATTGGTACAACCATTCTGGAAATCAGTCTGGAGGTTCCTCAGAAAATTGGACATTGAACTGCCTGAGGATCCAGCTATACCTCTCTTGGGCATATACCCAAAAGATGCCCCAACATATAAAAAAGACACGTGCTCCACTATGCTCATAGCAGCCTTATTTATAATAGCCAGAAGCTGGAAAGTACCCAGATGCCCTTCAACAGAGGAATGGATACAGAAAATGTGGTACATCTACACAATGAAATATTACTCAGCTATCAAAAACAATGACTTTATGAAATTCGTAGGCAAATGGTTGGAACTGGAAAATATCATCCTGAGTGAGGTAACTCAATCACAGAAAAACACACATGGTATGCACTCATTGATAAGTGGCTATTAGCCCAAATGCTTGAATTACCCTAGATGCCTAGAACAAATGAAACTCAAGACGGATGATCAAAATGTGATTGCTTCACTCCTTCTTTAAAAGGGGAACAAGAATACCCTTGGCAGGGAATAGAGAGGCAAAGATTAAAACAGAGACTGAAGGAACACCCATTCAGAGCCTGCCCCACATGTGGCCCATACATATACAGCCACCCAATTAGACAAGATGGATGAAGCAAAGAAGTGCAGGCCGACAGGAGCCGGATGTAGATCGCTCCTGAGAGACACAGCCAGAATACAGCAAACACAGAGGCAAATGCCCGCAGCAAACCACTGAACTGAGAATAGGATCCCCGTTGAAGGAATCAGAGAAAGAACTGGAAGAGCTTTAAGGGGTTCGGGACCCCATATGTACAACAATGCCAAGCAACCAGAGCTTCCAGGGACTAAGCCACTACCTAAAGACTATACATGGACTGACCCTGGACTCTGACCTCATAGGTAGCAATGAATATCCTAGTAAGAGCACCAGTGGAAGGGGAAGCCCTGGGTCCTGCTAAGACTGAACCCCCAGTGAACTAGACTATTGGGGGGAGGGTGGCAATGGGGGGAGGATGGGGAGGGGAACACCCATAAGGAAGGGGAGGGGGGAAGGGGATGTTTGCCGGAAACTGGGAAAGGGATTAACACTCGAAATGTATATAAGAAATACTCAAGTTAATAAAAAAAAAGTCTTCTGTTGTATCACCATTGCTGACCTCAAGTTGTATTAAAGAGCAATCATGGTAAATCTATATGGTATTGGTATGGATACAGGCAGGCAGATCAATGGAATAGAATTGAAGATCCAGAAATGAACCCACACACCTTTGGTCACTTTATCTTTGACAAAGGATCTAAAACTATACAGTGGAAATAGCATTTTCCACAATTTGTACTGGTTCAACTGGAGGTCAACATGTAAAAGAATACAAATCAATCCATTCTTTTGGCCCTGTACAAAGGACAATTTAAAGTGGATCAAGGACCTCCACATCAAACCAGATACACTCAAACTAATAGAAGAAAAAGTGGGGAAGACCCTCAAACACATGGCCACTGGGAAAAATTTTCTGAACAGAACACAAATGGCTTATGCTCTAAGATCAAGGATCAACAAATGGTACTCCATAAAATTGCAAAGCTTCTGTAAGACAAATGACACTGTCATTAGGACAAAATGGCAACCAACAGATTGGGAAAAGATCTTTACCAATTCTATATTTGTAGAGGGCTAATATCAAATATATACAAAGAACTCAATAATTTAGACTCCATAAAATCTAATAACCCTATTAAAAATAAGGTACAGAACTAAACAAAGAGTTCTCATCTGAGGAATATCATATTGCCAAGAAGGACCTAAAGAAATGTTCATCATTAATCATCAGGGAAATGCAAATCAAAACAACTCTGAGATTCCACAGCACACCAGTCAGAATGGCTAAGCTCAACAACTCAGACTCCAACAAATGCTGGTGAGGATGTGGAGAAAGAGGAACACTCCTCCATTTTTGGTGGGATTGCAAGCTGATACAACGACTCTGGTATCAGTCTGGAGAGTCCTCATAAAATTGGAACTAGTACTACCTGAAGACCTAACGATACCAGTCCTGGGCATATAACCAAATGGTGCACCAACATATAGCAAGGACACATGCTCCACTATGTTCATAGCAGCCCTATTTATAATAGCCAGAAACTGGAAAGGACCTAAACATCCTTTGACAAAGGAATGACTACAGAAAATGTGGTACATCTACACAATGGAGTACTAACCAGGTATTAAAAACAATGACTTCATGAAATTCATAAGCAAAGGGATGGAATTCTAAAGTATCATCCTGAGTGAGGTAAGCTAATCACAAAAAACACACATGGTATGCACTCCCTGATATTTGAATATTATCCCTAATGCTCGAATTATCCAAGATACAATCCACAGATTACATGGTGTTCAAGAAGAAGGATGACCAAAGTGCAGATTTATCAGTCCTTCTTAGAAGGGGGAACAATAGGCAGAATTAGGGAGACAAAGTTTGGAGCACAGACTGAAGGAAAGGCCATTCAGAGACTGCACCACCAGCCCATATACATACAGCCACCAAAGCCAGACAGTATTGCTATGCTAAGAAGTACTAGCTGACAGTTTGATATATTTGTCTCCTGAGAGGCTCTGCCAGAGCATGGCAAATACAGAGGAGGATCCTTGCAGCTTACCATTGACCTCAGAATGGGTTCTCCAATGGAGGTGTTAGAGAAAGGATTGAAGTAGCTTAAGAGCCTTGCAACTCCATGAGAACAACAATACCAACCATCCAGACCTGCCATGGACTAAACCACCATACAAAGAGAACACATTGACAGATCCATGGCTCCCGCTGAAAATGTAGCAAAAGATGGCCTTTTGGGCACCAATGGGAAGAGAAGCCCTTGGTCCAGGCAAGGCTCAACACTCCAATGTAGGTGAATATCAGGGCAGGGAGGCAGGAAGAGGTGGGTGGATGGTTGGGGAAGCACCCTCATAGAAGTGGGAGAGGGAATGGGATAGGATATTTGCAGAGGGGAAACCAAAAAAGTGAATAACGTTTGAAGTGTAAATAAATAAAATACATCCAATATAAAAAGAAAAAAATATATTTCCATCTAGGTCTAATAGCCTTTTGTTAACCCAGATAAAGAATATTAGAAGGTGGGAATATTTTTGCTGAAATATTACAGCTGCCTTGGAAATGAGGGATCAGGTATCAAAAACTAATAAAACAAAAATTTACATTGAGAACAATCTTTAATTTAAGACTCAAATCTTCAAAGGCAGCAGAACCCGAAATCTCGATATTAATGTACAAGAAGAGGCTGAGAGAGATGGCGTTTACGGATTATACATTCATCATGTGCTCACGTTGGATAGCACAGGATGCTCAAAGAGTACAGAAGCAGTCTCCGAGAGGCACAGGCAGGTCGTTACAAGTGTCACATCTGAAGTAACTTAGAGTAAGAATTTTCAAACTGAAGTAATAAACTAGAAACATCTCTGTCGTGAAAGGTTCGGCAATACTGATAAGTAATGAAATATTACCAACCTTTCTCCTGAAATGAAGAACTTTTTGTAGTGTTAGCCAAAAATGCATGTGTTAAAAAGGCATTCAGGTGGTCTTTTGCTGGTAAATAACTAATATGCTTATCATGGCTTGTGGTCTATAAAACAATGTATGGTAAATGTGAACAAAAACTTACTGTGATTGTTTAAGGGTAGTTACATGTTTAACTCTTATTTTATTTCTACCATTCTCTTTCTTCCTTTAATTTCATAATACTTTCTTTTTAAGAGTTTAAACAGTTTATTAAATTAACTCACAAACACATTTTGTGGCTAAATTCACATCTTTTGATATATATATATATATACATATATATATCAAAATATATATATGTGTATATATATATATATATGATCAATTATACAAAGACACAATGTACATATATACATACCCATATAAAGGAATTTATCTATTTATTATTATTTGTTTAATTTACATCCCAATCACAACTTCTCCTCCCTCCTATCCTCACACACTCTCCCTCTCCCATCTACCTTTCTTCCTCCTCTCCTCAGAATAGGGTAGATTTCCCGTGGCTATCACCAGACTTGGCATATAAATTGCAGTAAGAATAGGCACGTCATCTATTGAGGCTAGACAAGGAAGTCCAGTTAGGCAAAAGGGAGGCAGAGGCAGGCAATGTAGCCAGAGACAGCCACTGATCCTGCTTTAGGAATCCCACATGAATCCCTACCTTCCCAACTGTTACACACGTGCTGAATCTAGGGGCACCCCATACATGCTTTCTGGTTGGGTTGGCTATTCAGTCTTTATGAACCCCTTCAGGCCCAGGTTAGTGCTGTGGCCCCCGCTGGCTCCTTTAAGCCTTCATTCCCCTCATCCAGTGGTTTCCCCAAGCTCCATTTAATGTTTGCTATCCGTCTCTGCATTAGTTTCCATCAGTTGCTGGATGAAGCCTCTCTGGTGACTCCTGTCTGCCAGTATAATGGAATTATTAATGATAATGTCAATGGCGAGCTCCCTCTTATGTCCTGAGTCTCAATCTCGGCCAGTCATTGGTTAGCCCTTTCCTCAAATTTTAAACCTGCATATCTTGTAGGCAAAACAAATAGTGGGTCTAAGGTTGTTTTGACAGTGTTGATGCCCAAGTCCCTGGAATTCATGCCTGGTTACAGGAGACAGATGGTTCAGGGTGCATGTCCCACATTGCTAGGTGTTTTAATTAGAGTCAGCTGTCTCGATCCTGGGAGTTTCCATTGTTCTATGTTTCTACCCAATCCAGTTGTCTTCCCAGTACTCTCTCCCTCTGACCTCTCCTCCCCAAACTTTCCATGACTCAGTACCCTCATTTCATCCATCCCTTATTTCTAATATATTCCCCCCTTTCAGTGAGATTCAAATGAATCTAATTGGCATTGGCCTACCCAAAATTAACCATCGTCCCCGGGCCATAGTTTACCAAATGAAAAGCCCCAGGCCACATGAGGAATAGCTCCCCGCAAACTGCCATGCATGTCACAAACACAATTTAAACAATGCACACTACTGCCACTGTAGTTTATTGAACACCAAAATTTGATGATAAGGCTTTAGTGTTGAGGACACCACACTCTTTGTTCACAGGTCAAGGGGAAATGAAGTTATTAATTGACCAGGTATGTTTTGCTTTGATGCCAATCTGTCATAATACTCTAAGAATGTAAACATCTGGGAACTTGATTTGAGCAATACACAATTATCTGACTTAGTTGTGAACTCAAAACTACATTAATGACTGCAAAGCTATATATAGTGTATCATGGGACCAATAGGATAATGAATTTTATGGGGTTAACCTATTATTTCCTGATTGGATTTAAGGCCCATGCCATGGGAGGAAGTCTATTAATGATAATGTATATGAGGGCAAGTATCCATTACAGGGGTGCTCACAGACCCCAAGGTGAACTTATATCTACATTGCCAGTTAAACATAGTATCGATTTTGTACTACATTTATATCTACATGGTCATAAGATAGTGCACAAAGGAGACATACATGTTTCCTACATTTATAGGGAAACATACATAAAATCGGTAATGGTGATAAAAATGAAAGGTTATGTAAATATCACCTCTTTGGTCTTTACACACAAGTCATCCTAAGCTGAAGCTTAGAATGTAAAATAATTCCTTTTGAGTGATGGTCTATCATTGTGTTAAGCAGAGTGGACATTCCTCAGATACCAAGAGCAAGGTGACCCTATGATCCATCCTGCTCATTTTGTGTCAGACATTAAGAGGCACAAGATTTTCAGTGATAATGGAAGCTACAATCTATCAAGAAGACATTTCTAAGGAAGTGTACTAATGTTAAAAATTACATCTATCCAGCAAAAAAGGAATTTTCGTATAGTAAAATATTTTAATGCCAAATGCATATAAGCTCTGACTCATATTTTTTCTTGAGCCTATTCTGGAGCTATTTTTAATTAAATTTATTGGGTACTATAATACTTTCGATTTAAAATTATTCTCAAATATAAGTATCCAGTATTATTTAATTTTCTATTTCTTTGATAAAAATAATCATTTTGGAAATGTCCAAGCGACTTATGAAAGCATGTATTTATTTGCTTCTAAAGTGATTAAAGTTCATCATGAATGGGGGAGTAGGAGTGCAGCATGAAGGCACGGTAGCTGGTGCAGCCAGTGTTCTTCAAAAGTCAAATACAAAGCAGGAAGAGTGAACAGTGAATGGTGTCTGGCTTTAAAACTTTGCTCATCCACCACTAAAACACTTCCTCCAAGACCACAAGTTTTAGTTCTAAATCTACCTGAACAGCAGCACCAACTGAGAAATGCTTGTTAGAACATCTGAGTATTGGAGGACAATCTCATTCAAACCATACATACTGCCTGAGTCTTTAAATTGATATTTCTGTGATAATCTAACATGTGGGTGTGCATGTGTGTGTATGTGTGTGTGTGTGTGTGTGTGTGTGTGTATCTGTGTGTGTGAGCATGCTTGTGCATGTGCACAAGGGTCTGTGGAGGTTAAGAGAAGATCTCAAATTCACTGATGGTTGCGAGTTACCAAATGTGAATGCTGAAAACCAAACTCAGATCTGTTCCTCACTCTATTCTAATCCTCCTTTGTTAATGGTGTGGAGCAGATATTTATGAAAGATAAAACAAATTACACTGTTTACATTCATGGTATTAAATTATTGATTGTTTCTATTCCCAGATTTTAGCTCACTTGACAATAACTCTGTGGATAACCCAACTTATTTTGCAACAGAAGTTAGACAGGGAGAAAGCTTCTCGAAGAAGCCTGATTGCTTAGATGGAATTTCTCACTGTCTTGTTTATTTTAATTGCATTTTCCTTTGTTTTATGGTTTTTCTCTAATGACAGTTCTTAAAACCATTCCAGTGATTTCTGATTTTCATTCTTCCACAATTCTAACACAGTTCTAAATATGGTTAAATGTCATTCATATAATATTAGAATTACTCGTTTTTTCAAGTAGTTAAGTCTTCTGAAGCTTTAATTCTGATGTCAGTTTAATGGAATTTTGGGAATAAAAAGAAGGAAATTTATGAACAGCAAAATGAAAAGACTGGAATTTTTTTCTATTTTTTCTGTCTTGCAGATTATTTCCTTTCTTTCTAGTGTAGTTATTAAATTCTCTTATAAAATTACTGTTGGATAAGAGCAAACTCGACATATTGTTCTTTGGGGGAAAAATAAATGTCAGTTATTTTTTGGTGATTTAGGAAATTTCAATGCAAAATTTCAACTAAGACTCTATGTTCTGGTGTAGAGTTCTAAAAAATATTTATTACCACCAGTTATTGCACAATAATCAAAATAATATAATTTATTTCAGTATGTTTTATATTGAGTTATAAATATCCATATTTTCTAACTGATATAACTATAAATACTATACTTATCAATGAATATAAAATTGCCTCATGCCCCTAAAGCACATTATCAAAGGTTTTACTTCTTCTGTAATTGCTATTAAATAGTGACTGCAATTAAATAATTTATCAAAATAGTAATCTATTTCCAGCCAGGACAGACTTGGCCATGGCTACTGTTTAATATAGCTTCTAAAATTGATTTTATTTTTAAGATCACTATTATAACAAATTTAATTTTAAGTTTGTCATCTTTCACAACAAGGTCAAACCTTCTGAAGAGTCATATTTTGTCTAATATGTATGCTAAATAATGTGTCTTCCTGCCAAAAATTCATGGCTACCAGTAAATCAATTGCTTCCCCTGACACACACACACACACACACACACACACACACACACACACACACACTGCAAAAGAGGAAAAGCACATTCTGTTTCTCAGCAACTGTGAGTCCCTTTGTGTCATTAAAACCTCTTCTCAATGTCCTGATCCCAGCAGGGTACTATGAAGAGCCCCAGGTGATATCTGATTACACTGTTGTGTAAGAGAACTAACTTCTCAGTTTAGAAAAAGCACTATTCTTTTCTAAGAAGGCACCAGTAAACCTAAGAAACTTAAAGAATTGTATGAGAAGTAAACCATGCGCTCTGTAGAAACACATCCTATCTTTCAGGGCTGTCTGTAGTATCATTGAAAAATAACAAAGAAATAAAATTATTTAACGTGGATCATCTTATCTTTGTAGTTATAGATGTCAAATATGTGTGTATGGGATGAATATATTTCATAGTGATTTATTTAGAAACTAGTAATAGTTTATAACACTGTGAACATTTTATGTTATTTGATGTGTTATGTGTTCTTTCCTTCATATTATATGAATGCTCTAGCTTTACGTACACCTACATGCCAGAAGAGGACATCATGTCACATCATAGATGGTTGTGAGGTACCATGTGGTTGCTGGGAATTGAAGTCAAGACCTCTGGAAGAGCAGTCAGTGCTCTAAACCACTGAGACAACCACCACTCCAGTCCATTTGGCCCCATTTAGGTGTGATCCAAATAGACATTAGAAAATGTCTCATAAAATGTAGAAACAAGGAACAACTACAGAATTTTCTCTAAAAACAACAATAGAAATTTGGATATGGTGTGAAAGTTTTCAAAGGAATGAATTTGACATAATTTTGTGTCATGGTTGTTTTAAACATTTTAAAAACAGTTTTTTTTCATTTTTATTGGTTATTTTATTTATTTATATTTAAAAGTTATCCTACTTATTTGGTTTCTGCTCCTCAAAACCCCATCCCATTCACCCTCCATCTGCTTCTATGAGGGTGCTTTCCTATCCACCCACTCCCACCTCACCACCCTAGCATTCCATTATGCCGGGACATTGAGTCTTCACAGGACCAAGGGCCTCTCCTCTCATTGATGTCAGATAAGTCCATCCTCTGCCCTATATGCAGCTGGAGTCATGGTTCTCTCCATGTGTATTCTTTGATTGGTAATTTAGTCCCTGGGAGCCTCCCCCACCGCGGGAGGGGATTCTGGTTGGTTGATATTGTCATACTTCCTATGGGGTTGCAAACTTCAGCTCCTTCAGTTCTCCACTAAATCCTCCATTATGGTCCGCATGCTCAGGAAGATGTTGACCATTTCTAGTGGTCAGTCTCTAGCAGAGCCTCTCAGAAGACAGCTATATCTGGCTCCTGTCAGCAAGCACTTCTTGGCATCAGCAATAGCATCTAGGTTTGGTGGCTGAATGTAGGATGGATCCCCAGGTGGGGCAGTCTCTGGATGACCTTCCCTTCAGTCTCTGCTCTACTCTTTGTCCCTCTATTTCTTTTTTCACTGAATATGATCATAGAATTAGTGAAAACTCTCAACTCTTTATGGGAATTTTAAAATATCCAAGAAAGTAAGTTGGTATACTTAGGAAGTTAGGGGATTAAATCAGAAAATATTACTTTATAAATTGTTTGTTTTTGAGCAATTTGACACAATTTGGTGGACAGACAACGTTAGGATTTTTGAAAAGATTTCTAATGAGTGTCATCTGTCATCTGTTAGAGGAAAAAGAAGTATGACTCTGTTGTAAGTGGATTTTGTTTCTTTTGTTGGGTGACATTTCTTGAAAAAACTAATAATGGGATTGTCTTCAGTTTTCTTGAACAAGAGACTAAGTTTAAAAAAGATAAAAGCCACATTGCTATAAAGTATGTGGTTCTGAATAGCATTTTTTAACTCTAAAATGTAACAGGTCCTTCAGACAAATCCTATACACAGTTGCATTAGAAATTGTCATTGTTGTTCTTCCTGTGGGGTTGCAAACCTCTCCAGCTCCTTCAGTCCTTCCAGTAACTCCTCCATTGCTGTCACTGTGCTCAGTTCGATGACTGTTGGCTGCAAGCATCTGTATCAGGAGTAGGTATGTGGGTGGGGAAGCACCCTCATAGAAGCAGGGGGATGGGAGGTGGGATAGTTTGTTTTTGGAGGGAAAACTGAGAAGGGGGATAACATTTGAAATGTAGATAAGTAAAATAAACAAAAATAATTTTAAAAACAAGAAATTGATAGAGTGACTGAGGAAAAGTTTATGTATTTTCACTATGTCCTTTATACTGGCTACTTTGTGCCACTGGTCCCCAAATATCTAATAGAGTTTAAATAAAGAATAATGTACTTTTGTGTTGGCATCAAGTTCTTACTATGGCTACTTGATTAGAATTCTGTTGGTAGAGGCATATTTTAGAGTCTTATCAGATCACAGCAGATAAGAAGCAATGATAAAACAAGAAATATAGAAAAGGATCATGTTATGGTTGAAGGGACATTTCTCAAGTGATCTGCTTCATCTGACTAGTCTTCACTTTCTTCTTCAAATTACTTCAAATAATGGCATTCTATTATGAATATGTCACAGGACTTATCCAATTATTAGATCAGAGGATTCAATATTTAATTGTCTCTGGAAAGGATATTACAGAGAACACAGAATTATTATTAACCAATATCTTAGATAATAATTTAATCAATTTTGCCATCAAATTTAATCCTCATAATAATTTCATGTCTATAATGCAAGGATTAATGAAAGGAAAATGCAGAGTATTACTAAGGAGGGAAATAAAACTTGACCTTCCTTTTCTGGAAATGATGTTGTTGCAGGATGTTTAATTATACTTTGAACCCTGAGAGTGAGTTGTTTGCTGGAAAACTGTTTCTAACTATGGTGGGGCTCAGATTTACACACACCTTTAATCTTGCTGGCTGGAATAGAGACATGCCCTTAGTACACATCTTGAATTCCAAATAATAAAGGTACATTTGGGTAAGGAAACAGCAATATTTGAAAGTGAACTTTAAATGAGTGGCCTACAAAGTGACAAATAAGAGAAATATTTGACAGCATAGGATATGCCCAACTCTAAGGAGAAGAGACAGGAAAGGGAAGCTACTTGAGGGAGCGATGCTACTTGAAGGAACAATGGTACAGTGACAGGTAGCAGAGAGAACAAGCTAGACACAGGTGAAGACAGAATGAGTCAGAGAATGAGAAGGAGCTAGAAGACTAGAACATAGTGTCAAGGATAGTATGAGGCCAAGCAGAGCAATCAATTCAGGAGTAAAATGAGAGAAGCCAGATTGAATCAGTCAGTTTTGAGAAGAGTTTGAGCCACAACAGCCAAGTGGAACCAGCCAGAGTTCAGAAAGAAATGAAATGTCAGCTTTTTGAGGAGTAGGTCTTGGAGGCTGAAATCATTTTAGGCCTACATAAGATTATATAGACACTAGAAGAATCCAGCACTAAGTCAAGGTTAGCATATAGAGTCAGTGATCCTCTGAGAAGACAATTACATCAAGTGAATAAAACAAATACAGATGTTATTACTACCACTACTACTACTATACACATACATGCTTTCATATATGTACATGTATAAAATAAGAGAGAAGCAATAATTACATGTTAAATGAAAAATAAATATTAGTAGACCATTGGAAATGATGTACAAAATTAATAATTTTAATGCAAATAGCAGAGTTCAAGACTGTGAATAAAATAATTCCTATTATAAGACTCTGCTCCTAAGTATATATGATTATTCAGTCTACTGCACAGAAATACATGACTGGGTTGTATTTTTAAGGTAATTACGGTGACTCACAATCTGCTGCCAACTGAGAATTAATTTGTATCTCTACAGGTATTCTTATTTTCTCATTTTAAACAGATCATGATTTTACAATGTCACAAGTTGAATAAATCAGTTGATGATGAATGATATAAGCAAAAAGGGTCATCTGAATGGGGATACAAGGGTTGGAGAAATGATTCAGGTATTATAAGCACTGTTTACTCTTGCCAAGTACCCAAATTCGATCCCCAGTACTCTCAAGGGAGATCATAGATCTCTGTAGCTCCAGTACTAGGGAATCCAATACCCATTGTTGGTCAGCAGTGATATCAGCACATATGTGATACATGAACGTACACATAAGTAAGATCCCCATGAACATAGAAATAAGAAAAACAAAAGATTGTGATTAATTTAAAGAGAACTAAAAAAGAAAAGTCATTTTGATAGTAATAAAAAGTATATAAAATAAACTATTTCCTTAGAGATGATCTTTAACATTTATTCCAATGGGCTTCTAAATTAAAAAAAAAACATACTGCTATAATAATATAGCTACTCAACCAAACACAGTTTAGATCTTCACAGTCTTGATCTCCATGCATCTCACTAAACTTTATAGAGCTACCATGGCCATTCTAAAACTATTGGGCTTTCTTAGGGTCTGACATTTTAACTAATTTTAATTAAAAAAATGTTCCCATCAAAAGTAAAATAAATCTTTGACAATATTGAAAATAAAAAATAATTTTAAAAATTAACCTTAACAATAATTAAAATCCCTTTTTACTAAATATGAAACAGACAATAAGACGCTATATTCCAGAAATAATTACTCAAAATTAAGAGAACAAATTGAAATAGTATATACCAATGTCCAATCCTCATTTTAACAAACTACCTAAGAGAATTCAATTTCTATACATAAAACCCAGTGGAATTTTTTTCATATGTATGAGTTTCTTTGTAAAGATTGATTACAGGCATTTCATTATTTATTTATATATTTATGTATTTATGTATTTATTTATTTATTATAATTATTAATTGTTTCACATTCTAAATGCTGCCCCCTTCTGTGTCTCCCATTGCAGAGTCCCTCCCCCTCACCTGGAGGCACATCAAGTCTCTGTCAGATTAGGGACATCTTCTACCACTGAGGCCAGACAAGGCAGCCCTGTTGAGACACGGTGGGCTCCAGTGGTTGGTGGGACGACATGGAAACTGAGCTGCGCGCCTGCTACCTGTGTGCCAGGGGCCTGGTTCCAGCTGCTGTGTGCTCTTGATTTGATGGCTCAGTACCTGAGAGCTCACAGAGGTCAAGATAGTTGTCTCTGGGTCCTGTGGTGGCATTCTCATCCCCTTCAGGGCCTTCAATTCCCTCACCCTCAACTCCTCCATAAGAGTCCCAGACCTCTGCCCAGTGCTGGACTGTGGGAATCTGCATCTGTTCTAGTCATCTGCTAGGTAGAGCCTCACAGAATACAGTTATGCTTGCCTTCTCTTTGTAAGCGTAGCATAGTGTTATTCATTCAACAGAAGGCTACTATCTAGAATACATAAAGAACTCAAGAAGGTAGACTCTAGCAAACCAAATAGCCCAATGTAAAATAAGGTACAGAAATAAAAAAGAAGGGGCTGGGGAGATGGCTTAGTAGTTGGGAGCACTGTCTCCTCTTCCAGAGGTCCTGAGTTCAATTCCCAGCAACCAAATATATAAGAAATAAAAAAGATTTCTCAACAGCGAAATCTCAAATGGCCCAGAAGCACTTAAAGAAATTATCAAAGTCCTTAGTCTTCAGGGAAATTCAAATCAAAACAACTCCGAGATTCCAGTTTAAACTGTTCAAAATGGCTAAGACAATAAAATTCAAGTGCTAACACATGCTGGCTAGGATGTGGAGCAGGGGAGCACCCCTCCATTGCTAGTGAGAGTGCAAACTTTTACAACTACTTTCAAAATATATTTGGTGGTTTCTCAGAAAACTGGGAATAGTTCTACCTCAAAAACCAGCCAAACTTCTGGGCATATACCCAAAAGATGCTCCAACATCCCACAAAGACACTTGCTCAACTATTTTCCTAACAGCTTTATTTGTATTAGCTAACAATTAGAAACAACCTAGATATCCCTGAACTGAAAAGTGAATAAATAAAATGTGGTGTATCGGCACAACAGAATACTATTCAGCTATGAAAAGAAAAGCCATCATCATGAATTTTTCAGTCAGAAACATGTGAATATCAGCCTGAGTGAGATAACTAAAACTCAAAAGGACATACATAGTATGTACTCACTGATGAGTGGATAATAGCCATGAAATGCAGGAAACCCATGTTATACCCTGCCTTTACCCAGTCAAGGGTCCATGCCATGCGTTGTGCCTCCTACATTTATGGTGTCTACATGTAACTTTTATTTGCCTGAAGTAAATTTGTCTCAGAGATTTACTGTTGAATAATCTCACCCTTTCTAGTTCTTTCTGAAGAGGAGCTGGCTAGTTGAACTCATCTGTTCAAACTCATCTCCAAATAGACTGTTTCACACTGAGTTCTCTTAGTTTCTGACTGAATTGTTCTGCTTGGAAAAACTGATTCTGAACACTATGAACTGTAAAGTCTGGAATTTCCTTGAACTGATCTGAACTTCACTTTATTGCATTGTCTGAACTCAACTGAACTGTACTACCTCAATTAGATATCACTTTCAAACGTGGCTGCTTCTTTCAAAAAAGTATCCTTACCTACATCATTTGGGTTTAAAGGCATATATTGAGGATAGTGTTTTTCAACTAGATCATACAGTGAATCAAAACATATCTGCATTCTCATTGGATCATATAGACTTAGAAGGTCTTTGGACACAATCTTGTGACAAAGAAGTCTTTTTTTCTCAATTAAAATTCTTCTACAACAGTGGTTTTTTCCTACCTTAATTATTTTAACTAAGAAAATCCCTCTCAGATATGCCTAGTATTCAGGAAACCCAGTAGATGCCTCACTGGCCTGACGTAAAGTAACTTTAGGCCTAACCATCTATATGAGAGCTGATTGCTAATTCTATAATGCTGTGATTATATGCTTTCAAAATCCTCTGGAGAAGGAGATCCACAAACTCATAGTAATTTATGTTGACTGAAAATCATGAAATTGATCCTCTGGTTATAATCAAACTTTATAGAGTATTTTTATGTTTAGGTATATGTTAGTAAATAAAACAAAGACAAACTATTTAGTTGGACAACTATTTAATTAATGCAGTGGTGTGACACTTAAATTTTTACAATGTGCTTGTTTTCAAATAAGAATTAGCAATATAATAGAAATATAATATCCACTCAACAAAGTACTAAATGATATTTACATGTGAATTAATTTGAACCTGTGACGGTTAGTTTTATCAACTTGAGACAAACTAGAAAAAGCTGGGGAAAAGAGTTCTCTCTTTGAGGAATTGTTTTTATCCAATTTGCCCATGAGCAAGTACATCTGTCATTTTCTTGATTGATTAATGACAAAGATAGAGGATAGAGGGGCCACCACTAGACAGGCAGTCCTGGATTGTATAAGAATACGAGTTGAGGGGAACAAACAAATGAGTAATAATAATTAATAATAATAATAATAATAATAATAATAATAATAATGTGTCTGAATAAGGAGAGAAAAGGCCTAGAAGCACTGTTTCTTCATGATTTCTGCTTCATTTCCTCCTTCAAGGTTCCTGCTGGATCTCCTGTCCTGCCACTCCTTGGTAATGGGATCTAACTTGGAAGCCTATTAAAATGCTTCTTCCAAAGTAGCTTTTGATCATGATTTAAAAGCTAACTAGTTCAGAATTTGCCAAACAGCTATGCTTCGGGGTTCACATAATATCTAATTGTTGTCATTTAATGTAGGTTTGTGTGTGTCTGTGTAGAAGGGTACATATTAATGGTTGCCCACAGAGGTCAGAAGTTAAGTGCCAGATGTCTGAGAGTCAGAACTATAGGTGGTTTCATTGAAGACTTGGATGCTGGTGACCAAATTCAGGTTTTCTGCGAAAGCATCCAGTTCTCTTACACACTGATTCATCTCTTAAGTCCCCACTCCTTTGTTTATAAAATAAAGCTAGGGGCTGGTGGAGGAACACACACATAGGTGTAGGGGGTGAGACGAGGGGATGGGGCTTGTGAAGAGGAGACCGGGAAGGGGGATAACATTTGAAATGTTAATAAATAAATATAAATAAATGAAATAACCAATTTAAAAAAGAAGAAAGGAAAATTAGAAAATAAAATACGATAAGACAAACCATCCTGGTATTGTATACAATAAATAGAGTCATGGTAGTGCTAACTTTATTTGTGTAATTAGTCATTCATTTCTTCCATTTGAAAATGGCAACATGCCTTATCCATTCATATACACTATGCCCAAAAGATTTGAAATTATTAATTGTTTTAGGCCTGTGTAGATTACCCTCAGATAAAATGACTTATATCTTACTTGGTAATCTAGTTTTCTCTTAATTAACCTACTTCAAACACACACACACACACACACACACACACAGACACACAGACACACAGACACAAACACACAGACAGACACTCACACACACACACACACAAACACACACACACATATCATGAAATAGATCTTTGGTTATAATCACATTTTATAGAGTTACTTTTCATGTTAATGGGTATATATTAATAAAAAATGAAGACATAAACTAGTTGCACAACTATTGAATTAATGCGCTGGTATAACATTTAATTTTCTATAATATGTTTGTTTTCAAATATAATTATAATGTATGAATACACAACAAAAACATATTTAATTTGGAACAAATGTAATATTTTCAAACTGAAATTCTTACTACAAATTTATTTTATTTAGAATAATGAAAATTTTTCTTAATATTATTTAATTAATGATATAAGAGATCAGTTAATCATGGTAATAAAAATAATGTTTAATAACTTCTATTTAATTTCATTATATTCATAAATTATCTACAGACCTTTTCTCTGACCATTCCACAACATGCTTATTTAAGAAGGTGACACTGAACAAAGTTTTTTTTTTAAATTAGCTAATGCTTTAGGCAAATTCAGTACACAGTGATTTCATGTCTTGTACTATTTGTAGCTTATGAGAATGAACTTAAATACAACTTTCAAAAATACAAGTATCTGGGTCAGGGAATATTGAGGAGTAAAAAGCAAAATTAGCACCAGAAAGCACTCCAAATTTAGCAAGAAATTTGAGTAAAGTAATTTAAGAAACATATTTAAATGTTGCGCACAGTCATCTATTTTTCTTTTCCTGACGGCATCAGGAACAACCAAATAAGGGAAGGTGGCATCTAAAAACGGAATTTTGATTGCAGCTAAAGGGTACGGAGTAGGCATATGGTGTGCCCCCTCTATGAAAGCACAGACGCAGTACAAGTGTTAGATTAAGATTCTCTGGTTATTTTGGTGATTTGTAACTGTATTATAAGCACATGGTAGGTCGAGACAGAAAGATTTATATGAGGTCAATGTCAACTTATATTGAAGAGTGAGGGATTGTGTTAACAATTAAAGAGAAAGACAAAAGTAGTCATCTGTAGTCAAGGAAGTAGGAAACAGGATGAAAGAAGTTGTTATATCTTATTAATTTCACGCAAGGATCCAATAGTCCTGGCTCTCACTGGAATTCCAGTTGATATTTGCCATGCACATTGTCTAACAGGGGTTCTAAAATTGTATTCAGCAATATAATCATTATCAGCAATAATGACAAATTTAAAGAATTTCTGTTGCATCCGGATATTCAGAGGACTTGGCTTCAACAGTGGGATTAGGACCACTACTCATGTATGCAACAAATACCAATAATAATGTTACAGATGTTAAAGAGAAGTCACAAGTTATAAGAACCCATAAGAAACTTTACCATGTCCTGCAGATGGGCAGAAGAGAAAGCGTAGGAACTGAGGGTGTCCTAGTGTTCTTTCTGTTCCTATGATAACACATGGGCTAAAACTAATTTAGGGACGAAAAGGCTCATGCCAGCCTAGAGCTCAGGGTAAGTATTCAGAGCTGTAATAGAAATTGATAGGAATTGAAGCACAGAACTTGGTGGAACACTTCTTAGCAGCTTGCTTTCAGTGGCTTTCTCAGCTTGGCTTCTCAAATTCAAGTCAAGAATGTCTGAATCAAGAATCAGGCATCGTTCAGAAAGAAAAAAAAAAGGCTCAAAGATCTTAGTAACCTGGGCATTGTGAACAGATGAAATGTGAGAGAACCAGACTGAAGTAGATTCCTTTCCTCACCTGTGGCCATACTGCATCCTATCAAGTTCCAATTTATATCAAACAGAGAATAAAAAAATACAAGAGGAGAAAAAGTTCAGAGTGCATGTTTCTTACATTTCCTCTGAGTCCATCATTGCACTTCAGGAATTTTTAAGCACATGGTAGGAAGAGGTTGATTGGTTATTGCTATGTTTGCTTTGGCTCTGCCAATAATATTGAATGGGACTGTGAAATATTGCAAAATTATGAAATAATAAAATTTAGACCCAAATATTATTCTGTTTTTTTTAAAGTCACGTTGATACAATTTCACAGGAATTCAAAATGATTGTGTTTGAGGGCAAAAGCTTAATCATTTAATGTGGAAAAGGTATTAAGTGTTATAACAGTAGCAAAACATCGGAGTCTACATGTGTTATAAATAACATGGAGCTCAGAAATTAATAATAACCATGAATAAAAGGCCATTTAAAACTCCATTTTGCTGAAATACTGCGTGACATTGTGGCACATTTTAAAATAATAGACAAAAGCTTGATGTAATAAAAATGTGAACTCATATTGTCCATCTGCAAATAACAAAAAAAAATTCCATTGAACACTATAACCAAGTAAAGTAAGTGTGTGTGTGTGTGTGTGTGTGTGTGTGTGTGTGTGTTAATTCTTCCTCCATTCCAACATGTTCTTCTAATGAATTAGGTGCTCTTTTGTGTCAATTGACAATGGAAGGGAACAGGTTTAACAATGTCTTTGAAAACTCAGCAGAAAGAAAATATCTGTTTTCACATTAACTCAGTGGGAATTCAGGTGCATCAGTCTTCCCCCAAAACTGATTCATTTTCTTTTATTAACAACTCTAAAGCTTGAGATATTCAGAAATGAATAACAAACACAGCAGCTGGATGTTTACAGCTCAGTTGAAATATATAGTGCTATAAATAAAAGTCAATACTTTTATTTCTGTGCCATGGCCAAAATATCTTTTTTTTCTATTTGAAATGAAGACTTAAGGAATTTTGTAACCTCTTTAGGAATCCAATGAAAAGTTCATCAGCAAACTACAAAGACTGATATCACACACTCCGTTGTATATTAAAGCAGGAAAGCATCATAGCTAGGTAACCTGCTTGGAGGAAAAAGAATCAGCATTATAAAGGGGAATTTGATCTTATTCTCCGATTATGCAGTCAGTAACGATCCGAGAGATGAGAATAATTTATTGCCTCCACATCTGTGAGTCAGAGTGAGAAAATGATGGGAGACAGTGCAAGTGTGGTACAGGGATGCAAGAAATAGTAAAGCACGGCATCTTTCTGAACACACTCTTTGCACACACCATTGGTGGAAGTAGAACCCTTTTAAACATACCACTTATAAAGAGAACATGTAAAACTATGTAGCTCTCGAGCTCTTACTTGTAGTGGAAATACATGAAACTATTTCACAAGTGAAAATCTAAATTTACAACAATATTTCATAAAATTTTAATTTCTTGAGTGCTGCTTGCCTCATTCTCTCGTTCTGTTTTACTTTGTCACATAAATTTTCTCACGGGTCATTTGTTTACGTAAGTTATACTTATTCCTACTCTTTAAGTCTAATAGGTTTGTTTACAGAAACAGCATGATTATGTATGATAACCTGGGACAAGTGAAACCTTGTCACCAAACAAACACTTGGAAGCTTGAGTAAATTCAGAAACCCTGGTAAATTCTCATACATGAAAACAGTAATCATGTCATGTACTCCTGGTTCCTGTCCTGGAGCACATGACCAAGACACTCCTAATGGAGATCTAGACAGATACCCACATGGCACCCAGCACTGAGTTTCTCATTCTAATGAAGTGTCTAGATGGGCCCTTCCTCAGTCCTCAGGGTTTAGCCAGTAAGCTACCCTTCAGGGACAACCAATAAACATTTGGACAAGTAAGGGCTATTGTCTTTCTCATCCATAACTGCCTTGCTGGGAACCCTTCATTATACTGAGTCATACACCTAAGACTCCCTTAGAACCCTCTGCCCTCCAGACATAAACACTCAAACCTCAGCTACTCTGAGTTCCCCAACCCCTAGGACAGTTACCCCTTTACCAACTCTACTTGGTTCCCAGCAGGGACTGAATGCACGATGAAAACCCTTTCTTCCTCAGTCTCAGCTTGCCTCATTTCTCACCCCATCTTAGACTGTTTGTAGACTAAGGCCTCTGCATTTAGTATGCCTTGGCAGCATTTACACACACACACACACACACACACACACACACACACACACACACGTACATGCACACACATGCACATACATGCTCATACAGACACACAAGCTGGAAAGTAGACCCACAGGATACAATTACTATAAGCTTTTGATTTTCAAACTGATACATGTGTAGGATGTCAAGTGGATATATTATTTCAAATATATACATGTATATGTATGTGTGTGTGTGTGTGTTAAGACTATTCCAAAGACTCAAATGTATATAAAATATAAATAAAATATATTTATGTATTTATATTTGAAAAAGTAAACAGGACTCAAAAGAGTCCTTGCTAGCCTAAAACTCTGTATGTGCAGCTGTTTTTGTGCTAACAGAGATTTTTTTCTTTCTTTGCCTTCTGGGTCCTGGGATTAAAGGTCTGTATCATCCCACAATTACTTTTTTTAACTCTAAAATTCTTTTTCTTTCTTCCTTTCTTCCTTCCTTCCTTCCTTCCTTTCTTTCTTTCTTTCTTTCCTTCTTCCTTCCTTCCTTCCTTCCTTCCTTCCTTTCTTTCTTTATTTATTTATTTTTACACTCTAGATTTTATTCCCCTCCCAGTCTACCTTCAGACAGTTACACATCCTATACCACCTACCCACTCCCCTGTCTCCACCAGGATGTCCCCACCCCACCCATCCTACCAGACCTGTAAACTTCCTGGGGCCTCCAGTCTCTTGAGGGTTAGATGCATCTTCTTTGACTAAACCCAGACCCAGGACTCCTCTGCTGTATATGTTTTGGGGGCCTCATCTTAGCTGGCGTATGCTGCCTGGTTGGTGATTCATTGTCTGAGAGATCTTGGGGGTCCAGGTAAATTGAGACTGCTGGTCCTCCTAAAGGGTTTCCCTCCTCCTTAACTTCCTCCAGCTTTTCCCTAATTCAACCAGAGAGATCAGCAGCTTCTGTTCATTGCTTGTGTGCACATATCTGCATCTGAATCATTAAGCTGCTTGTTGGGTCTTTTGGAGGGTAGTTATGATAGTTCCCTTTTTGTGAGTGCCCCATAGCCTCAGTAATGGTGTCAGGTCTTAGGGCCTTCCTTTGAGCTGGATCCCACTTTGGGACTGTCACTGGGCCTTCTTTTCCTCGGGCTCTTCTCCATTTCCATCCCTGCATTTCTTTCAGACAGGAAGAATTATAGGTCAGAGCTTTGACTGTGGGATAGCAACCCCGTCCCTCACGTGATGTCCTGTCCTCCTGCTGCAGGTGGACTCAGTAAGTTCTGTCAAAACACTGTAGGATGTTTCACCTAGGCTTTCTACTCCCCATTTGAATACTGAGAGTCTCTCACTCGCCAGATCTCTGGTACATGCTGGAGGGTCCCCCCAAACTCCTTCCTCTTGAGGTTGCCTATTGCCATCCTTTCTGCTCGCCCTCAGGCTTCAGTCCTTTTAACCCATCTAATACCGATCATGTTCCTCTTCCCGCCAACCCCCCTTCCCTTCCCCTGTCCCTCCGTCCCTCCCCACTTGTAGTTGCTTTCTTCTCTCTCCCAAGTGGTACTGAAGCTTCTTCACTTGGGCCCTTCAGCTTGTTGACCTTTTTGAGTTCTATGGAATGTATCTTGGGCATTCTGTATTTTTTGGCTAATATCCACTTATTATTGAGAACATATTGTGCATGTCCTTTTTGACCTGAGTTACCTCACTCAAGATGATATTTTCTAGTACCATCCATTTACCTGTTAAACTCAGGATGTCCTTATTCTTATTCGCCAAGTAGTATTCCATTGTGTAAATGAACCACATTTTCTGTACCCTTTCTTCTGTCTTGGGACATCTGGGTTGTTTCTAGCTTCTGGATATCACAAATAAGGCCACTGTGAATGTAGTGGAACATGCGTCCCTGTGGCATGGTGGGGCATCTTTGGGTATATTCCCAAGAATGCTATTTCTGGGTCTTCAAGTAGGTCTATTGGTTCTGAGGAACCTCCAAACTGATTTCTAGAGTGGTTGCACCAGTTTGCAATCCCACCAGCAATTGAGGAGCGTCCCTCTTTCTCCACATCCTTGTCAACATGTGTACTCACCTGAGGTTTTGATCTTAGCCATTCTGACAGGTGTAAGGTAGAATTTCAGGGTTGTTTTGATTTGCATTTCCCTGATCACTAAGGATTTAGAACATTTTTTTTAGGTGCTGCTCAGCAATTTGAGATTCCTTTGTTGTGGATTCTCGGTTTAGTTCTATACTCTATTTTTTGATTGGGTTGTTTGGTTTTGTTGGTGGATAGGTTCTTGAGTTCTTCATATATTTTGGATATTACCCCTCTATCAGATGTGGGGTTAGTGAAGTTTTCCCCCCAATCTGTAAGTTGCCAATTTGTTTGTCGGTTACTTTCCAGTTTCATCGTGTCTCATTTATCAGTTCATGATCTTAGAGCATGAGCCATTGAAGTTTTGTTTAGAAAAGTTCCCTCTATGACAGTTCCAGGCTCTTTCTCCTCCATTAGATTTAGTGTATCTGGTTTTATGTTGAGGTCCTTGAGCCACTTGGACTTGAGCTTTGTGCATAGTGACAAATATGGGTGCGTTTTCATTTTTCTACATGCAGACAGCCAGTTATACCAGCATGCACTTATTGAATATGGTTTCCTTTTTCCATTTTATATTTTTGGCATCTTTGTCAAAGATCAAGTGTACATAAGTGTATGGTTTTATTTCTGGGTCTTCAGTTATTTTCCACTTATCAATCTGTCTATCTCTGAACCAATACATTGCAGTTTCTATCACTATTGTTCTGTAGTAGAGTTTGAGGTCAGAGATGGTGATCTCCTAATTGTTCTTTTAGTGTTAAGAATGGTTTCAACTCTTCTGGGTTTTTTGTCTTTCCTGATGAATTTGTGAATTGCCTTTTCCATGTCTTTGAAGAATTGTGTTGGGATTTTGATGGGGATTGGCTTTGGTGGGATGACCATTTTTAATATGTTAATTCTGCCAATCAATGGGCATGGGATTCTCTCCATTTACTGAAGTCCCTTTGATTTATTTCTTGAGAGTTCTGATCATACAGATCTTTCACTTGTTTGGTAAGAGTTATCCCAAGATATTTTATATTATCTGTGTGTATTGTAAAGGGAGTTGTCTTTTTAATTTCTTTCTCAGCCTGTTTATCACTTGTATAAATGAAGATTACTGATTTATTTAAGTTAATTTTATATCTGGCCACTTTGCTGAAGTTGTTTATCAGCTGGGGAAATTCTCTAATAGAATATTTGGGGTTGCTTATGTATACCATTGTATCATCTACAAATAGTGATACCTTTAATCCTTAGCCATTTTGTATCGGCTTGATCTCTGTTTGTTGTCTTACTGTTATAGCTAGATCTATGAATACTATATGCAATAGATATGGGGAGAGTGAGCATCCATGTTTTTGTCCTTGTCTTGTGGGATTGCTTCAAGTATCTCTCTATTTAGTTTGATATTCGCCATTGGCTTGCAGTAAATTGCTTTTATTATGTTTATGTATGCTGCTTGAATTCCTGATCTCTCTGATACTCTTAAGATGAAGGGATGTTGTATTGTGTCAAATGCTTTTTCTGCATCTAAAAAGATGATCTTGAGACTTTTTTCTTTGAGTTTGTTTATATGATATTGTTATATCAGATCCATATATGATTATATGGATGTTAATGGATTTTCTTATATTGAAACAACGTTGCATCTTGCATACTTGATCATGGTGAATGTTGGTTATGAAGAGCTCTTTGATTTGGTTTGCAAGAATTTTATTGAGCATTTTTGCACTGATATTCATAAGTAAGATTGGTCTGAAGTTCTCTTTTTTGCTAGGGTCCTTGTATGGATTAGGCATCAGAGTAATTGTAGCTTCATAAGATGAATTAGATAGTGTTCCTTCCATTTCTATTTTATGGATTAGTTTGAGGGTTATTCTTTTTTTTTTTCATGATAGTCCTGGGATATAACCCAAGACACTATCAGTCTATGTCAAAAACCTCATCTATTTGATATCACATTTTTATTTATTTATTTTTTTATTAACTTGAGTATTTCTTATATACATTTCGAGTGTTATTCCCTTTCCTGGTTTCCGGGCAAACATCCCCCTCCCCCCTCCCCTTCCTTATGGGTGTTCCCCTCCCCATCCTCCCCCCATTGCCGCCTTCCCCCCAACAATCTAGTTCACTGGGAGTTCAGTCTTAGCAGGACCCAGGGCTTCCCCTTCCACTGGTGCTCTTACTAGGATATTCATTGCTACCTATGAGGTCAGAGTCCAGGGTCAGTCCATGTATAGTCTTTACGTAGTGGCTTAGTCCCTGGAAGCTCTGGTTGCTTGGCATTGTTGTTCATAAGGGGTCTCGAGCCCCTTCAAGCTCTTCCAGTTCTTTCTCTGATTCCTTCAACGGGGGTCCTATTCTCAGTTCAATGGTTTGCTGCTGGCATTCGCCTCTGTGTTGGCTGTATTCTGGCTGTGTCTCTCAGGAGCGATCTACATCCGGCTCCTGTCGGCCTGCACTTCTTTGCTTCATCCATCTTGTCTAATTGGGTGGCTGTATATGTATGGGCCACATGTGGGGCAGGCTCTGAATGGGTGTTACTTCTGTGTCTGTTTTAATCTTTGCCTCTCTATTCCCTGCCAAGGGTATTCTCGTTCCCCTTTTAAAGAAGGAGTGAAGCATTCACATTTTGATCATCGGTCTTGAGTTTCATTTGTTCTAGGCATCTGGGGTAATTCAAGCATTTGGGCTAATAGCCACTTATCAATGAGTGCATACCATGTGTGTTTTTCTGTGATTGGGTTACCTCACTCAGGATGATATTTTTCAGTTCCAACCATTTGCCTATGAATTTCATAAAGGCATTGTTTTTGATAGCTGAGTAATATTCCATTGTGTAGATGTACCACATTTTCTGTATCCATTCCTCTGTTGAAGGGCATCTGGGTTCTTTCCAGCTTCTGGCTATTATAAATAAGGCTGTGATGAACATAGTGAAGCACGTGTCTTTTTTATATGTTGGGGCACCTTGTGGGTATATGCCCAAGAGAGGTATAGCTGGATCCTCAGGTAGTTCAATGTCCAATTTTCTGAGGAACCTCCAGACTGATTTCCAGAATGGTTGTACCAGTCTGCAATCCCACCAGCAATGGAGGATTATTCTTATCAAGTCTTCTTTGAAGGTTTGGTAGAATTCCATCTCCACCCATCCTTCTTTTTTGGTTGTGAGGCTTTTAATGACTTTTATTTCCTTATGGATATGGGCCTGTTTAGAAACTTTACCTGCTCTGGATTTAACTTTGTGGTTTGTGGTATCTGTCTCAAAAAGCATCCATTTCATCTAGGTTTTCCACTTTTGTTGAGTATAGACTTTGCAGTAGGATCTGATGATTTTTTGAATTTCCTGTTTCTGTTGTTATGTCTCCCTTTTCATTTCTGATTTTGTTAATAAGGATACTGCCTCTGAGTCCTTTAGTGAATTTGGCTAGGGTTTTATTGCTCTTGCTGATTCAAAGGAACAGCTTTTAGTTTTGCTGATTCTTTGTATTGTTCTCTTTGGTTTATTTGTGCCCTGAGTTTGACTATTTCCTGCCCTCTACTCTTCTTGGGTTAGATTGCTTCTTTTATTCTAGAGCTCTCAAGTCTGCTGTTAATTTACTAGTATAAGATCTCTCTAGTTTCTTTACCAGTGCACTTAGTGCTATGAATTTTCCTCTTATCACTGCTTTCATTGTGTCCCATAAGTTTGCATATGATGTGTCAACATTTTCATTAAATTCAAGGAAGTCTTTAAGTTCTTTATTTCATTACTAATTAAATTATCATTGGATACAGAGCTGTTCAGTTTCCACATATATATGAGGGTTTTTTTCCTTTTTGTTGTTGTTGTTGTTGTTGTTGTTGTTTTTTCTGTTATTGAAAACCAGCTTTTGGCCATGATGGTTTGATAGGATGCATGGGATTATTTCAGTCTTCTTGTATTGGTTGAAGTTTGTTTTGTGACCAATTATATGGTCAGTTTTGGAGAATGAGGTACAATGAGGTGCTGAAAAGGTGTATTCATTTGTTTTACAGTGAAATGTTTTGTAGATATCTGTTAAATCCATTGGTTTCACTGTGTCTGTTTATTTTCTGTTTCAATGACTTGTCCATTGGTGAGAGTGGCATCATCCCCCAATTACATTTAAAGCAACTATTTTAATAGAACTCACAGACTCATTTTCTTCAGAATTTTATATAAAATATATCTGTTCCTTTCTAGTTGCACATACTTTCTAACATTTTATTTTGGAATATATGAATAAATGTCTAGTAACAAATAACGACATCAATTATTGATCTGTATCCTGAAGTTAAAACTACTTTTATTTTTTATGCAAAATAAACATTGAGAAAGATTACTTTATTTACCTTTGGAAGTTACTAGATTCTCACTGGATAGCTAATGTTGTACTTTAATTCCTATGATACTTGCCTCAATCTCAGTGTTGATGAAACTATAAGTTTACACGACACTACATGATTGTCCTTTCTTTTTCCATTAAGACATGAGCATGAATATTTATAGCAAACAAATTATTATTGGTGTATCAAAGTATATTGCATGTCTGTAATCTCAGATTATCTGTACTTATTGGAAACTTTAAAAGATTTCTCTGCTACATACTTTGAAATGCTGTATTCAGACTTTCATGCCATAGATACTAAAGAGACCACTTGTATCTAGGGGGCACACCATTCCATATTAACTGGTTTTATGCCCTATCTCCTTCACACATTTAATAAAATAGGAACTATTCTACAATACTATGTTTCTATTTCTTTGAAATCATTTTCTTATTTTCTCTGTATAAATGAGACCATACAACACTTGCATTTCTCTACATACCTTGGTTTATTTGGCACATTGACCCCTACTTCAACCCTTATTGCTGAAAATGATATAGTTTCATTATTTTAAAATTAATGTTAATTATAATTATTATTAAGTCATTGTGGGTATAGTCTTATGATTTATTTATTTATTCTTTGGAACTATTGGCAGATTTGAGTGATGAATCCATAGATATCTGACATATTGATTTCAATCTCTGTGAATTCAAAACTAGCAGAAAGATTACTATATCATATTAGAGTCATTTTGCTGGTACTTTTGGGGAAGCTCCACACTGATTTCCCTGTACTACAATTTCTGCAGAGTATTCTTATTTCTATTTTCTTGACATTATAAGATACATCTTCTTTTCTCCCCTCCTTCCTAGCATTTATTTCTTTATTTATTGTTTTATTGTTAATGGGCATTCTGAGTGAGATGAGTTGCTATGTTCTTTCTGTTTTGATTTGGGTTTCCCTCACTATTAGTACACATGGATATTTTCCATATAGTTTTTGTCATTTATATATCCTCTTCACAAATGGCTTTGAGATGAGAATTGATTGACTTTCAATGTCACAGAACATATTTTCTTCAAGACATTACAATATTATTTGATTTACATATTCATTTAATGGTGATTAGATTTTATATTGAACAATTATATTTTAAAGTCAAGAAGATATAAGGATGATTTTAATAATTAAAGCAAATAACTATCTTTAATAATTACATTTTAAAGATAGTGTTCCCAAATGTCAACTCATAACCCATCTGTCTTTAAAATTGACTCTAGACACTGGAATTAACTGAGTAGCATAAATTGAGTTTGCTTACAAAATTTCAATGAACTTCTATAAGATATCCAATAGATCCAAATTTCTAGATTAACAAAACAATTGTTTAATCATATATCCATTTTTCCCATGAAGATAGGTATCAGTATTTACCTTAAGTGACAAAGTCATGCTATCCTGTCTATGATAAAGGTGCTAAGATCTAAAGTTTTATTATTGCTTTAGCATCTGTTTCACTCCATATTGAGGGAGTATCAGAAATATATTTCAAAGCCTAGGTACATGATACCCTTTATTATCTTCCAAGTGTTTTTAAAGTTGAAAATATTAATCTGAAATTTCTTTCAAAGTATACTAGGGAATACCTACCCTCATGAAGTTACATTGAAGTATTAGTGTGAATTACTTTGGCCTTTTCTCAGCTGGGAAGTATATCAAATAATTACATGCAGTAATGGAAATTTTTAACATGACACATATCATAAAGGATACAAATGGAAAGGAAAAAATATATATGTATATATATCACAGTAATAACCAGAGAAAGAAATTGTGGCTCATTTTAATTTGATATATGTTTAATAATATGTAATCTAAAAGGTTACAAAGATGAGAAAAATAAAAAGAAAAATGTTAGCCAGTCAACTGGCCCTTATCTGATGGAAAAAATTGGTAAAATCTATATTAATACTCAATATTTTATAACTTTTTTAAATTCAAAAGTAAGTGATATTCATAGTAAAATGACTTTGGATTTAAAGTTATTTGAATATGTGGGCTTTCTTTCTAGATATGTGACATTTTAAAATATATGGTGATATTCTTCTGATACCTTAAATGTAGACATGTCATTTTTTCTAAGTTATTCATGATCTTTGTCAATTTACATAATACATAAGATACCCTCATCAGGCAATGTGCCCTTGAATATGGTCCAGAATAGCCTTATAAAGACTTTATAAAAATGTCAAACTAATGTTGAATTAAATTTTAGGTGTTTGAATACTTTGTAATTCCTGTGGTTTAGAATCAATCCCTGGAATTTGCTACAAAACTTCATACAGACACTGAAAAGGTGCTGAATTATTTAAGAGCATTTGTTGGTCTTGAGGAGGACTTGGAATCTATTCAAAATGTATACATGATGACTCCAACCATTTTTGCTCCAGCTACAGAAGATCAAAGCACTCTTCTGTTCTTAATGGGCACCAGGTCATAATGAAAAGACATACAGTCAGACAAAACAGTCAGCATACACTAGCTGATATGAGGCCTCCAACACATTCAGCAGAGGACTGCCTGGTCTGGCTTCAGTGAGAAATGATGTGCCTAACCAGACTCTAGGCCCCCGGGAGTTGGGAATCCTGGCAGGGTGGACTGTGGTGGGATGGAGTGATGGTGGTGTTTAAGCTGGGGGTTGTGGAACATCCTCTTGGAGACAGGAGGAAGGAGGGATAGGATAGGAAACTGTTGGTGTGCTGACCAGGAGAAGGAAAACAACTGGACTGTAAAAATAGGGTTAAAATAAAAATGAATTAAAATAAATAACTCGTGGTGTAATAACAGCCTCAGGGATCTAAAGTTTCATCTAAAACAAAATAAAACAAGATAAAAAAGGAATGCTGATTATGGATTCATCACTCACATTGTCATAGAGATGGTTCTCAGCATAAGATGTAGTGACCTGTAGCATCATAATAACATCAAACATGATTAACATACCATGAAAATCCACAGTCACAAACATGGATTCAGAATTAGGATATCGACATGAAAACTACATTGTACTAACATGCCTTAAAGATTTGGGCCAATCTGTTTTCTTCAATCTTCATATTTATATGGGATTTTTAAATAATATAAAATATTTAAAATATCTGTCATAGAAAAAACATCAATTTTCAAAATAACTACATGTTTGGCTTGATTGGTATTAATATTGTAATGACATTTTAAACTTATTTGCCTTTGAAACATGAAAAAGACATACATGTTAGTTCTATAGCTTATCAATGGATACATAACTCATAATTAACTTATTTGAAATTCCAAGTGCTTAGTTTATTCGTTTACAAAGAGTAACTTATAACATTCTAGTATATAGCTAAATGTGAAATATTTTCTGAGTTGTGAATGAATAACATAGAAAGTTAAGGCATTTAAAGTGTTTTATAGATTCCCTTGGTATTTCATTTGAAGAGGTAATTAATTCAATATTCACTTAACTGCCCAGAACTGAAACTACTTTGATCTGTCTTGGATTTAATGAGCACTCATTTTGCCATGTGTACTATGACCCACTATATCATTCAGTGGGATATCTTTAAATTGCTAATTAGGCAATATTACAGATAATTGCACTGTAAAAGGTTGTATGAGTATAGAATATAAGTAGTTGCTTTTCATTCCTTAAGTATTAAGACACTTTTTATTAGAAATACTTAATCATTTATAAATAAATACACATGTATTTTCCACATAAATAAGAATCACAGATTTTTTTATTGTGTTTGAGACATCTCTTGTGATATGTAGATTCTTTTTTCATGAGAAAGTGAAGTAATTCCCACCTGACTTTCTTTGCTATGGCTAGTTCTACACTTCAAATTTCTATGCTACCAAAGATTATATTACAAAATGATATTGACAACATTTAGCTGCAACTGTATATTAATTACATTTTGAAATGTCTTGTATAAATATAAAAAATGTAAATAATGATGTTTTAAAAAATATGATTTCAGAGAAAAGATTTGCATCATACAAGGTCTGTTATTTATAAGACACATTAAGTGTGATATTTCAGAGGGTTAGTCTTGATGGGCTTCTGTTCTGAACATGTTCTTAGTTATTGTAAGAATGACTTAAATGCATCACTTTCACCATAAAACTTGTACACTTATTATACTTACTATGTAGGAAATAATCTCATAATATTGATAGGTGCTAAATTGATCCTAAAAGGAAGTAATCAAATATTTTAACTTGAGTTTCAGAATAAGGCAAATTTAATGAAATTGTGAGTTGATTTATTAAGAAGCAACAAGCTGAAGGTGAATATGGATTTCATAATTAAAAATGTTTCATACTGATTTGTTTAGGAACTTAAAACAATTAAATATTTTGAACAAAAGAAGAGTTTTTCAATATTGTAAGTTCAAGGGCAATAATGAATTTTAACATGAGCAACAAGCCTATAAATCAGCTTCCTGGTGAAGAATATTTACTAACCCATAACATCTACCATGGATGGCAGAACTGAACTCAGATATAAATACTTCAAAGTCTTTTAGCCATAGAGTCATGATCACTAAACACAAGTACAAATTTCTATCTGATTTTATTAACTAACCTATGCATACATTTTTTTCTTTAAATTCTTTTGTTATGTTTATGAATTTAAATAGTTGTACTATCTAGAAGATAAGCATCCTCAGCTTCTATTGTCTTGTATGATTCCATTACATCACATACCATGAAACATAGTTTCCAAGAAATTTGTCTAAATGAGACAGGTAGTCATCAGGTGCTATTTCTGTAAAGATATCATAGTGACTGCCTCATACTCAAACTCAAAAGTCATTTATGCATGAATAAAGGAAGGTCTCACTCCTAAAAAATATACAAACTACTATTTCAATTAAAGAAAACCATTATAAAAATCTTCATTGGTCAAAATGAAAAAAAAAGGAGACCCAACTGATAGGTGACAATACAGTATCTGTTGATACCTTGGAAAAATACAGTAGGAAAGTAGAAATATTGTAACAACCAGAGAAATAAACACCTTCTATGACATAATGCTTTTACAGGTGGCAGGGGAGGTTCACACAAGGAATCTCAACATTATGGCAGTCCATAAAAAAAGTCCTGAGAAAACACATCGCAAACTGACATGCCAATTCAAAATGGGAAATCTTGCTCAGCCCTACCCTTATTTAAAAACCATTCACCATTCATTGCCTAATAAGAAAGAGGCAAATCTTTACTCAAATAAAAAGTTACCAGAAACTCTTCCACACTTTCTCTTCTATTAGTTTAGTGTATCTGGTTTGATGTAGAAGTCCTTGATCTACTTGAATATGAGCTTTGTATAGGGCAATAAGAATGGATGGATTTGCCTTCTACATGCTGACCTCCAGTTGAACAAGGACCACTTGTTGAAAATGCTATATTTTTTCCACTGGATGGTTTTGGCTTTTTGTCAAAGATCAAGTGACCATAGATGTGTCGATTCACTTCTAGGTCTTCAGTTCTATTCCACTGATCTATCTGCCTGTCTTTGTACCAATACAATACAGATTTATGACTATTGCTCTGTAATATTACTTGAGATCAGGGATAGTGATTCCCAGAAGTTCTTTTATTGTTGAGATTAGTTTTTACTATCCTGGGTTTTTGTTATACCAAATGAATTTGCAAATTGCTCTTTCTATCTCCATGAAGAATTGAGTTGGAATTTTAATGAAGAGTGCATTAAATCTGTAGATTGCTTTCAGCAAGATGGCCATTTTTACAATATATATCCTCCCAATTCATGAGCACGGAAGATCGTTCAATCTTCTGAGATCTTCCTCAATTTCTTCCTTCAGAGACTTGAAGTTCCTGTCATACAGATCTTTCACTTGCTTGGTTAGAATCACACTGATGGATTTTATATTCTTTGTGACTATAGTGACATCTCCCTCATTTCTTTCTCAGTCTGTTTATCCTTTGAGTAGAGGAAGACTACTGATTTGTTTGAGTTAATTTTATACCCAGTCACTTTGCTGAAGTTATTTATCAGGTTTCAGAGTTTTTTGGTGGTTTGGGGGTCACTAAAGTATACCATCATATCATCTGAAAATAGTGATATTTTGACTTCTTCCTTTCCAATTTGTATCACTTTCATCTCCCTTTGTTGTGTGATTGATCTGGCTAGGACTTCAAGTACTATATTGAATAAGTAGGGAGAGATTGGGCAGCCTTGTCTAGTCCCTGATTTTAGTGGAATTGCTGCAAGTTTCTCTCCATTTAGTTTGATGCTGGCTACTGGTTTTCTGTATATTGCTTTTACTCTGTTTAGGTATGGACCTTGAATTCCTGATGTTTCCAAGACTTTCAACATGGAGGGGTGTTGAATTTTGTAAAATGCTTTCTCATCATTTAATAAGAACTCCATGTGTTTTTTCCCCTTTGGCTTTGTTTATATAGTGGATTATATTGATAGATTACAATATATTGAACCGTCACTGCATCCCTAGGTTGAAGTCTACTTGATCATGAATACTGAGGAATTTTACTGATCATAACACCAATGGCTTATGATCTAAGATCAAGAATCAATAAATGGGACCTCAGAAAACTGCAAAGCTTCTGTAAGGCACTGGACACTCTCATTAGGACAAAAAACAACCAACAGATTGGAAAAAGATCTTTACCATTCCTACACTTGATAGGGGGCTAATATCTACTAAATACAAAGAACTCAAGAAGTTAGACTCCAGAGAATAAAATAACCCTATTAAAGAATAGGGTACAGAGCTAAACAAAGAATTCTCAGATGAGGAATATCAAATGGCATCGAAGTACCTAAAGAAATGTTCAGCATCCTTAGTCATCAGGAAAATGCAAATCAAAACAACTCTGAGATTACACCTCACATCAGTGAGAATGACTAAGATCAAAAACTCAGGTGACAACAGATGCTGGCAAGGATGTGGAAGATGAGGAACATTTCTACATTGTCGGTGGGATTGCAAGCTGGTACAACCACTCTGGAAAACAGTCTGGAGATTCCTCCAAAAATTGGACATTGTATTACTTGAGGATCCATCTATAACATTCCTAGGCATATACCCAAAAGATGCTCCATCATATAACAAAGATACATGTTCCACTATGTTCATGGCAGCCTTATTTATAATTGCCAGAAGCTGGAAAGCACCCAGATGTCCCTCAACAGAGGAATGGATACTGAAAATGTGGTACATTTACATAACAGTACTCAGATATTAAAAAAATGGCATCATGAAATTCATAGGAGGAGATACGGAGACAAATTTTGGAGCAGAGACTGAAGGAATAGCCATTCAAAGCCTGCCACACCTGGCCATCCAACCCTTATATATACAACAACTAAACACAGGCAGTATTTCTGATGCCAATAAGTGCATCCTGACAGGGACCTGATAACTGTTTCCTGAGAGGCTCTGCCAGAACATGAGAAAGACAGAGGTGGACTCTCACAGGCAACCATTGAAATGAGAATAGGGTCCCAATTAGAGGAGTTAGAGAAAGGATAGGAGGAGTTGAAAAGTTTTGCAACACCATGAGAACAATATCAACCAACTAGAGATCCCAGGGTCTAAACCATCATCCAAAGACTACACATGGACAGACACTTGCCTCCAGCTTCATATGTAGCAAAGGATGGCCTTGTTGGGCACCAATGGGAGGAGAAGCCCTTGTTCCTGGTAAGGCTGGACCCCCCAGTGTAGGGAATTCAGAGAAGAGAGATGGGAGGTTGTGGGTGGATAGGTGGGAGAACACCTCAAGGAAGAAGGGGGAGGGGAATGGGACAAGGGGTTTATGGATGGGAAATCAAGAAAGGGGATAACATTTGAAATGTAAATAAAAATATCCGATTTAAAAAGAAAGAGTCGGGAATATAAATAACTTATAAAAATTATCAGAAATAAATATTATCCAATCTAAGTTGGTCATTCCAAACTATATATATTTATGGGACTAAATATACTTGAAATTATACACACACACACACACACACACACACACATATATATTTATATATATATATATATATATGCACATGTCTGTATTGGGATTATATGTATTTTATGTAATGATATATATGTATACATAATGATATATAATATATGTCATATATAATTTAGAAGAAAAATGAACTTTAGACTGAATTGGGGAGTACATGAAAAAATAGAAAAGAAATGGGTTGGATGTGATATACATATAGATCTCCTGTATGAAAGTATCTGACAATAATAAATGTTTAGAAAGAGACTTATATATAGTTACAGTTTTTCTGTGAAATTAGAAAGCCAAAGCTGTCACTTACATTTTTTCCGTATCAGTTTTAGAGTAATAAATTAATAACCAAGTGTTACTTGACTAAAACTATAGCAATGTTTGCATTTTCACCATCATTTGAAATGTTGAAGATGGTTTTAAATAAATGTTTTTCTGTACGATACAGTTATAAACATACAAATACGTAAAATATGTATGTGCAAGCACATGTGTTTATGTGCATTTGTTCCTTGATTTTACATGTACATGTGTTTGAATTTTATTTTTATGATAAAAATAAATAATTTTCACCTTAGGGATTCCAAATTAAAAACTTCATTTCACAGTGCAGTATTTCAGTGGGTGCTATGTCCACGTGGGTTATTGTTTCTTACAAAGAGCCTTAAATGTAACTTGTAGTAAGAAAAATTACAATTATATACCTAACTATTTCCTGGTTCTTTTCTTACTTGTTTCATTGTCATCAGTGAGCTGTATATTTTTCCCCCTAGGAATTTCTTTCCTTTGTCTTTGCCTCCATGGCAGTATAGGAAATTCAGCATTAAACGTAGTTTTACATCTTCATTGCTTTTATGATTGTTTTGTGCCAGAATTCATTTGTGTGTGTGCACTTAAAACATATCTTTCTCTTAGAGTTGATAAAGCAAATGACAGACAGGATGGCAACAAGGATAAGGAGGAAGGAGAACATTCACTCCTTGTTTATAGGAATGAAATGTGTACAGCTACTATGCAAATCAGTGTGCCTGCCCTTCAGGAGGCTGGAAATCAGTCTTCCTCAATATCCCGCTATACAAATCTTGAGATATGGAAAGGATATTTCATCCTACCACAAATATATGTAGAGAAAGTTTAATCCAGCAACATAGCTGCTCTGGCAAGAGATTGCATCCGAAGACTTTCTACGTCTCTGTGTTCCTACTGGCTCCCTCTGTCTGGAGTACAAGATACATCTTAGTACATACCTTTAATCACAAACAATGAAGGCAATGTTTGAAAGTAAGGTATAATTGAGGGGCAGACAAAGAGATGAATTAAAGATAGATTAACAGAATGAGTCATATGTAGGATATGCTCAATTCTCTTGAGAACAAGACAGAAAACACCTAACTCAAGAGCAGCAGAGAAAGAGAAGTCCAGTTGAGTGAGTTCAGTTGTGTGATACAATCAGTTATGTGCAGTTCAGAGAATTCAGTTCATGCAGTTTCATGGAGGGGAGAAGAGGCAGGCTTATTAGGATAGCTTAAGAAAGACGGTTGCAGGTACAGATGGATAAAACCAGAGAATGAGGAAACTGAAAATTAAAACAGATTGAAACAGAATTAGTTTGAGGTCTAGGAGAATAATTCAGTCAGAAGCCTAGAGAAGACAATTTGAATCAGTCAGCGTGGAGAGGAGTCTGGGCCAGAACAGCTGAGTTTAACCATCCAGCCAGTGCTCAAAAATAGAAAAGGTGAGTTTATTCTGGAGAAAGCCTTTGAGATGACAATTACATCTAGTGAATAAAGCTCTACAGAGACACCTGTTCAACTATGTTTATTGTTGTCCCTTTCAAAATAATTAAAAATTGGGAAAAAAAAAACTTAGATGTCTGCCAATGGATGAATGAATAAAAATGTGATATATTTACTCAAGGGGACATTAACAAGGCACTAAAAATAAAATAGTAAAAATTATGGATAGATCAATGGAACCAGGAAACAATTTGTAGGGTGGCAAGAGATGAAAGATACCCTAATTCCTGGTCCAGATAGTGGAATCTGGAGAAGATCCTAAAAGGGACAGCAGGTGGATCCCCAGTCTCCCAGGGTATCAGGGCCTCATGTATCTGTGCCCCACAAAGACCCCTGTAGAGAGGTTTGAGACCAACCAGTCGGGTAGGGAAATGCCTCAAGCCCCTCCGCCCCAGGTGAGGACATGACCACAGGTTACATAGGCCCAAGACAGATCAGTCACAGAGGACAATGCCCCAAACCCCTCCTCCACAGGTTAGGACGTGACCATAAGTCACGTAGGCTCAAGACAGATCAATCATAGAAGCAGGACTATTCCTCTAAATATGTAGATGAGGTCTTCCCAAGCTCTCAGGCCAAATCAATAGGAAGTACCTGCTGTCAGACACTGACCCATCCAAAAACTGAAATGTAAATAAGAAATACCCAATTTAATAAAGACGAAAAAAATAAAAAATAAAAAATAAATGTTTATTTAAAAAAAAGAATCGTGTTCATCATCTCTATCTCTAGGTGAGGCAATACTTTGTGGCTAGGCAGTCACTGGACAAAACTGACTGTTTCTTCTGCAGACTAATTCTGTCCAGAAAAGGACAGATTATGCAGAATAGTTGACAGATAAACCCTGTCAAGACAGGGTGATCAGCCCTTCAAAATCTGCATTTCAACGGTCTGCAAGTTGATTTTTGGGCCAGAAGGCTGAAGACTTGAGCTCACATGTTGCTAACAGGGGACTGTGCTAGTGGACATTTGTCTCTACACCCTCTCAGTTCTGGAAACCTTGTTAGGCTTCCTATGTGTATAGATATTTGGTCATTCTCAGATTTCTGACAGGGTTGAAGACTGATTGTACTCTCATAGCCTATCAGGCTGTTTAACTCTGAAAATACATATTTTATTGGATAGTTGTCAGATAGTATATGAGCTAGCCAAGATATAATATAGTTTTTAAGCCTTTCTTAAGCTGGAATGGATAACTAAATGTTCTGTTTAACTGATATAGTGTTGGACTAGGTATTAGATATATTTTATGCTTTTAATTACAAAATGATAATAGTTGTGCTCAGCTTATATTTGAGAGAAAAGTTTATTTTTAATTAGACAAAAAGGGTGAAATGTGGGATGATGTCACAAGTGGGGCAGGTACAAGATAGAAGGAGGCCGGTTATTGGATGAGAAGGAAGGATAGGGTGGGAGAAAGATTTGAAGGAAAAGGAGGAGACTCCATGGAAAGGAAGAAGCGACAGAAGGACGGGGAGAGAAGTGGTGGCAAGATAGATAATATGGCAGATGATGTTAAGATTCCACTCTGTTCTTTGTCCTGCCAAGGCTGGACCCTCCAGTGAACAGGATTCTTGGGGGGAGGGCGGTAATGGGGGAAGGATTGGGAGGGGGACACCCATATAGAAGGGGAATGGGGCTAGGGAGATGTTGGCATAGAAACCGGGAAAGGGAATAACATTTGAAATGTAAATAAGAAATACCCAATTTAATAAAGATGGAAAAAAGAAAGATTCTGCTCTGTATATTTACAGGTTATTATTAATGTTCTTAAGGGATGGATGGTACTGGGCTTTGTATGTTCAGGTGCGCAATTATATTTTATCAATTGGATCTAAAAAAAAAGAATCATGTTCAACATTGAAGGTGTGCAGGAATTATTCCATCATCTGAGAGTTTCTGTCGTAAGAGCTGTAACACCACAGCTTGGGGAAGAGATCTGCTCTCCTGAAATCATCACCACCAGAAGCTCCCCTGCACCCCATGCCAGCTAGTCAGTCCCCTGCTGGCTCAGCCTGTCCTGGAGAACCAAAGCTTCAGCAGCAGAAACAGGTAGAGTGGTATCAGCAGTGGAGACAGCAGAAGCAATCCTCCCTCCCTGACTGAGTTCTCTTCACTTTGCCTGAACCCACGCACCGAGCTGGGCCAGAGATCACTGTGGAGACCCCCTCCAGACACCAGAGACCTACAACAGTCAACCTGCATTAAGTAACCAAGACTTAGAATGATAAATATGATATGCATCTTCATACATGTGTATGTTAGCCATTAAGTAAATGATAAGCAAGCGACAATCTATACGTCCATAGTTATTATGTATAGAACAGAGCATTGATGAGGAGAAAAGAATCTCCTCAGGAAGGGGAAGTAGGATAGTTATGGATGGACAAGGGGTGAGGATGGAAATCAGAGAGGCAAATAGGAAGGCTATGGAAGAGGAGAGCAAGGAAGGGAATTTGGGGAAAGACAGCCAAAACTAATAGCCAGTTGATGGATCATATTGAAACATAATACAATAAAAACTTTCTAAATTTCATCTATATTTGAAGGCACTTGCCTTAATTTGGATCTCTACTGCTGTGAACAAACACCATGACCAAAGCAACTCTTACAAAGGAAATCATTTAATTGGGACTGGCTTTCAATTTCATAGGTTCAGTCCATTATCATCACTGTGGGAAGCATGGTAGCCTGCAGGCCAACATGGTGTTAGAGGCGGTGAGAGTTCTACATGTTGAACTGAAGCCAGCTGGGGGAAACTACTGTATTTTACACTTGGCAGATCTTGAGCATATATATTACAGGAAAGCCCAGTCTCTGCAGTGACACACTTGCTCTAACAAGGCCACACTATCTACAATAAGGTCACATCTCCTAACAGCGCCATTCTCCATGGCCCAGGCATTAAACACACGAGTAGTCTATGGGGGCCAAACATAGTCAAACCACCACAGTACTCTAAATGAAATCACCAAACAATGGAGAAGACAAAGTTCAAACTGGCTAAGCCCAGTCATCAAATTAATCATATGCTACTACTAATAGGTTACACATAATCTATTTTTTCACCAGAAGAGTTTGCATGGGAAACAAAACAACTCAGGCTATTGCCAAAGCTATTGGTTGTTCTCTACAAATTAAAAGCAAGACTCTACTGCTGAAGAAAATTCCTACACAATTCTTTGTTCAAGGAGATGTCAAGCTAGAGCCTACCTAAAGCTGCTTTCATCACCTATGGGCTATTCATGATACTAGGAAATTCTCTGCATGCTACCAAAAGAGATAGGCAAACACAAATTAGCTGTAAAACATGTAATTTACAAAAGTAGCCTGCCTGCATGATATGCTATTGTAATATAAACATAGAGGTTGTGGCAGTAAGCAAACAATATTCTACTGCATGAGATGAAACCATGTGTGATGTTGCTTGAGTGGCTAAGATTCTGAAACTAGATAGGCATGGACATAGGTGAAAAACAAGTACTGCTCTTCTCTCCTAGTAGAATCTATCAGTTAAATGACTTATTTAGACATTCGGCTACACTCATAGATCAGTCACTTGCTCAGCCATGATCAGGAAAACATCCTCCAATGGCAAATGAGAAGAAGGCACAAATACTTAGCTACAGCCAGACAAAATAAAATGGGTGAAAGACCTAGAAGGATCAACCCTAATTTGGATACCTCCATCACATCCGTTCCCTCAGGTCCCAGAGAGTCCCTTCTGAAGAGGAGACAGAAGGAAATGTAAGAGCAAAGAGAGTGGAAGACACAGACACAAATAGGTCCTCTAAGTCACAGAGACTTAAAGCTCATTTGATCTCAGAGTCTAGAGCAGCATGCAAAAGTTCCACAGATGTCTGCACCAAATGTGTCCCTAGAACTGAAAAGATGATATCTAGGCACATAAATGTAAAATAAGATGTATTACTTAAAATTTGTAAGGTTAGCATAGCCAAGTCCTCCATAATAAGATAATCACTGATATCCAAGTACTCAGATAAATATTAGAGAAATAGCTACAGATCTTGTTTTTATGACATACAATATGCCATTTTAATTTCAACATTTAGGTTTACCTATAGCTGGTTATTTTAGTTTTGGAATGTGTAATATTTTTTTCTCTTATGTTAGGAATATTTAGCACAGATATTCACATTTTACTTAGTGAGCTGTTTGAAAGGTGTAGGGTTGCTTCAAATAGTATATAAAACTTAAAACATTTTGCGATAGACACTAACAAGGTTTGTAAAGAAGTTAGTAGAAATGGAAGCCGGATGAATCAGATGGACTAAAAACATTGCGTGAGAAAGCAGTTATGAGGACGCCTATAAGAAACATGCCACATTGATTTTCCTGAAAGAAAACCTAGGTTTTCTGGGTGATACTTATGGTGGGTGGCTAGAAAAAGAAATTTTTATCAATATTACATATCTTACCATAAAATTATTCTACAAATGGTAAAAGGTTTTTCTGGCTGTGCTAACAAAAGTTTACAGTGACAACTTCCTTGCATCTGTAAGCTCTTGGGCACATATGCTCACGCAGACGTTCAGTGTTATTTCTCAGAAGGATAAAGGGTTTTAACGTTTAAAAACATAAATGATAAATCTGCTGGGTGCTGTAAGGATTTTCCAAATGCATCGCTGGCCCTCATCTGTATAGTTGATTCTTCCTATCATCACAGAAGAATTTTCCTTATAGTTATTAAATACTTTGTATTGGTCGTACTCTGGAAACTGAATGTAACACTTTGAAGTTGTCATACATTTTTGTCTACCAAAAATTACAAAAATTCCTTAAAATTACATTTAAGTGCTATTTTTATTCAATGAAATGCTTTCGGTTTTATTTAGTTTCGCAGTATTTTCTTTTTAAATTTTTATTTAAAAGTGCTTATATGTCATGATGTGCATAATATGACATTATCATAAATACATTTATTTAAACATTGTCATTATTCATTTTCTGTTGTTCGTTCACCTCTTCTGAACTTCTTCATTGCATCTGTCTCCTTCCCCTTTCACAGATAAAAAATAACATGCAATGTTTGTTACTTTGTTTGTTTGCCTCATTTCTTACGCAGAAACGATCTAAAATTTTGTCTGCTCTCATGAGTATTTGATTCATACCTTTTCTAGTACTTTGTTATTGGACATCTGGGATGATGTCATAATTTAGATGTGATCTCATAATGGAGATGTGATTTCATAACTTAGTAATGTCATAACAATTGACATGGTAAAGCGAGTTTCTCTAAGCCAAGATGATACATATTTCTGCAGTTACATTCTGATTTATGGTTTTCAGTTGAATCATGTAAAAAATTTCTACCTTTGTACTTTATTAAAAGTGGAAGTATGGAAGACTGGTTCTCCCTTTCAACAATCATTAATTGCCTAGAGCCCTTCATTTTGGGGGAAGGAGTGGTAGATCCTTGTGAGAGTCCCTGACTGATGCTGGCACATCAGTTAATATTGTAATCTTTTGGATTCATGTTTAGAGGCCCATATTGTTGAGGTTTCATGGTTCAGCTTCCCTGACCAATGTAGATAGTACTCTCTACAGATATCTTCATCATCTCATTATTAATATCTTCCTGTCTCATCTTCAAGAAAGTTCTGTGATCCTTTGATATCCAGCTTGTTTTATAGATGTGGAGAGAAGAAATCCCACAATCGATTTGTCCTTGCATTGCGACCAGCTGTTTTGTCTCTAATTGTTATTTCCATCTGCTGCAAGCATAAGCTTCTTTAATGAACTGTGAGAGCAACATTTCTTTGTAGGTATAAGGGCAATTATTTAGAATTTAGCTAGAAATTACACTGGTTTAGGCACATGTTTTCCTTTAGGCCTCACCAATCACAATTAGGTGCCCAGGCTTACAGTGTTAGGCGTGAATTCCCTCCCACTGAGTGGACCTTAAGTTCAATTAGCCACGGTTTTCACCAAGGAGATATAATAACAGTTTCAGCTTTAGGGTTATCTTCTAATTCCTTTAATATGTTTAAGAATTTCTATACTGTTTCTGTGGTTGTGATACTAATTTGATTGTCCTGTTTTATTTCTTTTTTTCTTCTTTTTGTAAATTATAACCATTCTTAGAGAAGTAAGATAGGATCTCCAAAATTTATATATTTATTTACTTTTTTCTGACAATCAAAAGACTTTTTTATCACCTTCCTAACTTGATATTCTTTTAATATGAGGGAATGTCTAGCTTTTATGATTCTCAAACGTTATTACTTGATAATACATTATATTTTGGATGATAATTCTGTCAGTTATATAGCTGGAAGTGATTTATTATCATCTGTCAGATATCTATTCACTCATTTCATTGTTTTCTTTGCTATTCAGAACATTTCTATTTTTATTTAATCTGTTATTTAGAGCTTGGAAATAATTTCTGAACTGTTGAAGTTCTATTCTAAGGTCCTCATTTATGAAATGATCTTGAAGTGTTTCTTGGTAATTTCTACAAAGATTCAGACATGAAATTGCTGTTTCTGATCTGCTTAGAGTTGAGTATTTGCCCTGAGAAGGATATATGGAAGTAGTTACACTTTATGACAGTTGAATATATGATTTCCCGACCGCAAATTATTATAAAGACAAGACAACCTTGTCTTTCCTCCCTTGTGGGCATTTTAACTTACTATCAAATCTAGATATCTTTAGATGTGTGACTTCCTTTTTGGGTACTCTAGTATTCTCTCAAATCTAATAATTTCGATGCTTTTTTAGCTATTCTATGCTAGTATTTCTGTTTTTTCCCCTTCACTTTTTATCAAATATTTCTTTATCTACCTTTCAAATGCTATGCTCCTTCCCTGTTTCCCTTCCAGAAACCCTTTTCCTTCCTGCAACCCCTGTCTCCATGAAGGTGCTGCCACCCCACTCACCCATGCCCTCCTGACTCCCCTCTCTGACATCCCCCTACACTGGGGCATTGAGCAGTCACAGGATTAAGGGACTCTCCTCCCATTAATGCCCGACAAGGCTATCCTCGGCTACATATGCGGCTGGAGCCATGAGTCACTTCATGTGTACTCTTTGGTTGGCGGTTTAGTCCCTGGGAGCTCTGGAGGGTCTGGTTGGTTGATATTTTCTTCCTATGTGGTTGCAAATACCCTTAGCTACCTCAGTCCTTTATCTCCTCCACTTGTGACCCGGTTCTTAGTCCAATGGTTGGCTGCAAGCATCTGTCTCTGTATTTGTCAGGTTCTGACAGAGCCTCTCAGGAGACAGCTGTTTCAGGTTCCTGTCAGTATGTACCTCTTGACATCCCCAATAGTGCTTGGGTTTCGTGACTGCGTGTGGGATGGATCCCCATGTGTGGCAGTCTCTGAATGGCCTTTCCTTCAGTCTCTGCTCCACACTTTGCTTCCATATTTCCTTCCCTGAGTATTTTATTCTGCCTTCTAAAACAGACTGAAACATCCACACTTTGGTCTTTCTTCTTGAGCTTCATGTGATCTGTAAATTGTATCTTGGGTATTCTAAGCTTTTGGGCTAATATCCACTTATGAGTGAATGCATATCATGTATGTTCTTTTGTGATTGGGTTACCTCACTCAGGATGCTATGTTCTAGTTCCATCTCTTTGCCTATGAATTTCATGGTCATTATTTTAATAGCTAAGTAGTACTCCATTGTGTAAGTGTACCATATTTTCTGTATCCATTCCTCTGTTGAAAGGCACCTGGGAACTTTCAAGCTCTGGCTATTATAAATAAGGCTGCTGTGAACATAGTGGAGCATGCATCCCTAGCATCTTTTGGCTATATGCCCAGGAGTGGTATTTCTAGGTCTTTATGTAGGTCTACTTCTCATTTTCTGAGGAGCCTTCAGACTGATTTCCAGAGTGATTGTACCAGTTTGCAATCCCACCAACAATGGAGGAGTGTTCCTCTTTCTCCACATCCTTGCCAACATCTGCTGTCACCTGAGTTTTTATCTTAGCCATTGACTGGTGTGAGGTGGAATCTCAGCATTGTTTTGATTTGCATTTCCCTGATGACTAAGGATGTTGAACATTTCTTTAGTTGTTTTTAATTACTCTTCCAAGTTGCACTTAAAATCAATTACTGCATAGTATTTTAACAGCATTTCTTTGATTATTTAGGAATCTTTGTGTTTTCATATAAAATGCAAAGTTGGTCTTCCATTTTTGATATTAATAGCAGTATAATTATGGTTTATTTCATCTCTATGTCACTTTTGGATGTACAACTACCTTTACTTTATCAGTTCTGTCAATCTGTGCCTGCACATTCATTCTGTTTAATACTTTCTTCACTATGTTTATCAAAGAAATCTTTCATCATCTCAAAAGGATTAATTCTAGATATTAAACAGACCTTATTATAAATGGAATTGTTTTACAGATTTATTTCTTGGCGTGCTTATTATCAATAAATATGAATATAGTGATATTTATGCTGGCTCCTGGAACCTGACTAAAAGCCTTTATTAGATGTAAGCGTATTTTGCTGGAGTCTTTAGGACATTTCAAGTATGAGATTTTTATTATCAGCAAATATGGTATGTTTAATTTCTTTTATAGGTTGTCTTCAACTGAGTTTGAGTTACAGTGTCAGAGGTTCACTCCATTAACATCATTGTGGGAATCATGGCAGGCTGCAGGCTAACTTTGTACTACAGGGGCTGAGAGTCCTACATCTTGATCTGAAGGTAGCCAAGAGGAGACAACTCTATGTTACACTTGGCAGAGCTTGAGTATATTTGATACTCAAAGCCCTATCTCTTAGTACTACACCTCCTCTAACAATGCCACACCAACTTCAATAAGGCCAAAACTCCTAATGGTACCACTTCATGTGAGCCAGGTGTTCAAATACAGGAGTCTATGTCAAATCACCACAGTACTCTAAATGAAATAACCTAGTGGGGAAGACAAATCTCAAAGTGGGCACCTTATGTCACCAAATCAATCTTCCAGTACCATTAATGGGTTACCCATAACTGATTTGTTCACCAAAAGTGTCACATGGGAAACAAAACAACTCAGGCTATTGCCCTATCTATTGGCTTTACTCTCAGAGCTATTTTCTAGTCACTCTTCAAAGGTTTCATCATCAAATGTCAAATACCTTCCCTCTAAGTTACACTAATGGATATGCTATGCTGCTTTATACATTTAACTTGTGTGTGTGTGTGTGTGTGTGTGTGTGTGTGTTAAAGGATTCTTGTGTCCTAGAATGAAGCCACTTCGGCAAAATTGTACAACATCTAAATTTACTTTTTTGAGAATTTCTTACCTGAGTACCATACTTAAATAATTTCTATTCCTCCTTTCCGTTTCAGCTTCTCTCGTGCCTCACTTCCTAATATATTTTAAAAACCTCTTATTACTTAGTTACTATGAGTATATGCATCTACATCTATAATATTTATGTCTATATAATCTTAGCTTTGGGTTAGGCTTGTACCTCTCCAATCTCAATCTCAGAAGTTGTTTTTGGGTTTATTTTGTTTTCCTCCCTCAGTTTAATTTTTGTACATAATAAAGTAGTAGAAATTTACTCATTTCTCCTATATGTTACAATGCATTGGGTATTTTATCTTCTAAAGCAACCAACGATCTGAGTCATTAATATTTATATTTCTTTCAATTTACATATATTAACAACATCTGAACTTTGTTTATTGTAACTTCCAGGTTCTAGTAATTATGTTCTACAACAACCCTTTCTCCTCTGAGTGGGTGGACCCTCCTGTGTATCTCCCTAACCTGGTACACCAAGTCTCTGTGAGGGTAGATCCATCCTTTTCCCACTGAAGCCAGAAAAGACAACCCAGCTAGAAGAACATATCCCACACACAGGCAACGGCTTTAGGGCTAGCCCCTCCCCCAGGTGTTTGGGACACACATGAAGTCCAAGCTGTACTTCTGCTACATAAGTGCGAGGAGACCTGGGTCCAGCCCTTGTATGTTCTTTGGTTGGTATTTCAGGTTATGAGAGCCCTAAAGGTCCAGACTCTTTTGGTCTTTCTATGGAATTCCTATCCCCTTAGGGGCAGCAATTCTACCTCCTATTTTTGCATAAGAGTCCCCAAGTTCCATTCAGTTTAGCTGTGGGTGACTGCATCTGTCTGAATCTGTCGGTAGGTGGAGCCTCTCAGAGGATAACATCTCAGAGGACATTCCTGTCCGCAAGCAGAACAGTGTTATTAATAATGTTAGGGGATGTGGCTTGCCCATGGGGTGGATCGCGTTACGGAGTCGTTATTCATTAACCATTTCCTGAGTCTCTGCTACATCTTCAATCCCGGCATTTTTTGTAGACATAGTCGGATAAGTTTTGGATAGAATACTTTGTGGGTTGTATGATATCCCTATTGCTCCACTGAGGTTCCTGTCTGGCCACAAGAGGCAGCTTCCCCAAGCTCCATAGTCTCAATGAGTCATGTTAAGGAAAATCCCATTGCATCTATTCATTCTCATGGCATATGACCTGCCTACCCCCACCCACCTGCCTCTGCATAACCAAGCCCGAGCCCCCACACTCTGTTCCCAATAGCCTCTCCTACACAGTTCACTCTTCCCACCTGCTTTCCACAATCATTTCAGTTTCACTTCCTTGTGATCTCCTTCCGGTCCATCCTTCTTAGGTCTGGGGAGTGTAGCCCGGTCATCCTGTATTTTATAGCTAATATCTATTTATAAGTGAGTACATACTATGCATGACTTTTTGGGATTATATTACCTCACTCAGGATGATATTATCATGATCAATTCATTTGCCTGAAAAATTCACGTTATCTATGTCTTTAGTAGCTGTATAGTATTCCATTTTATAGACGAACCACATTACCTTTATTTTTCAGTTGAGAGACATCTAAGTTGTTTCTAGATTCTGGCTGTTACAAATAAAGTTGCTATGAATATATGTGAGCAAGTGCCCTTGTGGAATGTTGGAGCATATTTTGGATATATGCCCAGGGTAGATCTTTTGGGTATAGCCAGGTCTTGAGGTAGAACTATTCTCAGCTTTCTGTGAAACTGACAAATTGATACTCAAAAAGGTTATACAAGTTTGTATAAGCTTGCACTCATAACACACAAAATTCATAATCATGTGACTTTTAAAAATCACTTTATACACATCAAATTATGATTGTCTAAAAGTCAATATTAATAAGCTCATATATTTTTAAATTCATATTTATGACTTCATTCACAGCGAGAGCTACTTGAATTTATAATTAACAGAAGCTAATCAAAAACTAAAACATATCTGTATCTTTCATTTGTGTGACAAATGGCATTTTAGTGAAAAGTTTTATTTTTAGGCACAGTAAATTTTCAAGGAAGAATTTTTAGCACTAATAAACAAATTCCCAGTCTGCTTTTCAAAATAAACATATACTTTTCACGGTAAATGAGCAGTAGGATTAATAGATCATTATAAAAGAAAATTCAACTTTCAGACATGTGAGTTGGAGGGTGGTTATGCGATAAGAAATGGAAAACTTCGAGCCTTCAATGATGAGTGTTGTGCTAATTAAACTGCATAATCAAGTAATGTCAAGGATTTAGAGATTATTATGCAGCTGCTTCAGAATGAGAGCAGAAAATGAGTAAGGATTAGTTACTGTTTGCTCCTTTTTAACTCCTTTGAAACTTACATGCATTCAAGCTATAGGTGGCAGGCAGGCAAGAGAGAAAACAAAACCAAGGCAGGATAACCCTTCTCTCAGTGGAAAGTCTCCTCTTTAAATCTTAAACCTGTCTTCCCTTTTGGAGTGTTTGATTTTTTTTCTTCCCTTTAGTCCAAATCTATGTTTCAAATATCATCTGCAATCACTCCTCAGTTCCATACTGCAAAAATATACTTATTTCAGCGTTGTAGCTCATATCTCCACTTCATACCCAGGAGAGGCCCAAACAAGCATACACCATAAAACACTGTGATATGTGTGGAGCACAACATGCCCAGAAACAGATGCACAGAATGTGACTCGTAAGTAACCATGGCTTCCCAATTGCTTTAGATGCCACAGTGAATTTTCAACTGAAGAAGGGATGAAGAGAGTAAATCCTTATCAACTAATATATTACCTCTCAAATAGCAAGCCAATTTATATTTTTTCATTTACATCCCTGAAATTGTTGACTGAAGTCTGATTTTTGGCATTCGGGAATTAAGCTTTTTCATTGGAAAACTTTTATGCACATCCACATAAAGGTGAACTACAGGCCATGACGATATATCTCACCCTCTACTTCTTTCCCACAAGACTGGATGCTAGGAATTGCATTGTAAATAAAGGATTTCAGTAAATAGGTCAAGGCCAGCATTTGATGAAAAAGCATTTTGCCCAATGGGCTTTGAGCTCTGTATGAAGAGGCACCATATCTGTCTCATCTAGAGCTGTAGCCCATAATATTTAGCACATTTTTTTCTAAAACACTATACTTCATTTCGACGGTAGGACTTAGTGTTATCTTTCATCTAATATGGGTATATAACATAACACTAATTTTGTGACAATATATATTTACGTAGGTGGCTTTTTAATTGTTTCATTATTCTCACTGTTGGTTATGACAAAATGAAGTAGGTGGATTTTTTATCACTGAGCTGTAAGCTACTACGTGAGGACTCCATAGTCAGTGGGATGCTGTCCAGTGGGACAGCCTAGGCCTGAGTATGCATTGACCGACGCTATGGTTTGGAGTTAAGTCTAGAAAGTCTGCCTGTTTTATAAATTTATCTGTATTTTCTTAAAACTATGATTTCTGGGCAGTATGAATGTCATGATTAGCAGATATTTATAGTTTATACACAATACAATTTCAATACAGACTTTTCTAGAGATCAATATGAACAATGAGTAAAGGTCTCTTTGAAATTTTATATCATTGAATATTTCTGTTTCCAATCTAAAGGCTTTTTTATATTAATGTGTTAAATAATGGCAAACTCGTTATTTATCATTTCTTGTATGTATATGTTAATTTAATTAATCACCATGTTTCAATGTAGATTAAAACTATACACTACATTTTGTTAATGATTATTTTCACTTATTAATCCTTTTCATGTTTCATTTAATTTTATTCTTTTTTACAACTTTAGGTCTCAGAAAAAAAGACATTTTTTATTCTAGTGGTACATCCCTGCAACCATCCGAAAATTTGAAATATGAAAGGTATTTAATGGCTGGCAATGTAGAAAAAGGCTAAAACAATGTTTCTTTCTTGAAATATAGAAAATACTTAGTTGTGATTACATTTCACCAATAACAGTAATATCTTTAAGAACCAAAACCAAACCAAAATAAAAACAAAGAAATGTTACTTTGTCCCTTCAGACAATAGAGACTAAGGCAAACTGCCAAGATCATTCTAAGGGAAACATGTACAGTCATTGACAGAATATACTGATCTGAATGCAAACTCTTCAAGTAATAAAAATAAGAATATTTAAATAGTATTTACAATTTGATGGTCCCTTAGAGACAAGATGTGAAGAACACCTATGTCAGTAAAATCTTGGGGATAAATTTTATGGACTTTAAGACTAAGAAAATTTCTAGGGTTTTTTTTGGGGGGACAGAGAACAGAGATTTATATATCCCTGCCCTGGTTATGGGGTGAGATACATAAATAATTAAATTACCTCAATTAAATAATTATACCAACACTATGAGACATCTTAAAAAATTAAAAATATAATAGTATGGAGAGACACCGAATATAAGAAAAATATCTTTCCTACATTTAATCATAAACTTTTATGTAAAATTTCAGGTACCCAAACTTTTTTTCTTTTATGTTATACTTTTTCTTTTCTTTTCTATTTTAATTAGATTTTTTTAAAATTTACATTTCAAATTGCATCCCCTTTCCCGGTTTCCCATCCATAAACACCCTGTCTCATACATCTTGCCTTCTTCTACGAGGGTGCTCCCCACCCCACCGCTTCCCACCTCACCGCCCTGACATTCCCCTACACTGGGGGAACCAGCCTTGGCAGGACCAAGGGCTTCTCCTTCCATTGGTGGCCAATAAGGCCATCCTCTGCTACATATGCACCTGGTGCCATGGGGCTGTCCATGTGTACTCTTTGGGTGGTGATTTGGCCCCTAGGAGCTCTGGTTGGTTGGTATTGTTGCTCTTATGGGGTTGCAAACCCCTTCAGCTCCTTCAATCCTTTCTCTAACTCCCTCCTTAGGGACCCCGTTCTCAGTTCAGTGGTTGGCTGCAAGCATTCACCTCTGTATTTGTCATGCTCTGGCAGAGCCTCTCAGCAGACAGCTATATCAGGCTCCTGTCAGCATGCACTTCTTGATATCAGCAGTATCATCTGGGTTTGGTGGCTGTGTGTGTGTGTGTGTATGTGTGTGTGTGTGTGTGTGTGTGTGTGTGTGTGTGTGAGTGTGTGTGTGTGTGTGTGTGTGTGTGTGTGTGTGTATATACACACATGGGCTGAAATTCCTTCAGTATCTGCTCCAAACATTGTCTCCATATCTTCTCCTATGAATATTTTTGTTTCTCCTTCTAAGGACTGAAGCATTTGCACTTTGGTCATCCTACTTCTTGAGCTTCATGTGGTCTCTGGATTGTATCTTGAGTAATTTGAGCTTTTGGGCTAATATCCACTTATCAGTGAATATATACCATGTATTTTTGTTGTTGTGGTGGTAGTGGTGGTGGTGGTTTTTGGTGTTTGATTGTGTGTGTGTGTGTGAGATTGGGTTACCTCACTCAGGATGATGTTTTCTAGTTTCATCCATTTGCTCAGGAATTTCATGAACTCATTGTTTTTAATAGCTGAGTACTCCTTCATTTTGTCAATGTACTATATTTTTTGTATCCATTCCTCTGTTGAAGGGCATCTGAGTTCTTTCCATCTTCTGGCTATTAAAAATAAGGCTGCAATGAACATAGTGGAGAATGTGTCCTTGTTATATGTTGGAACAACTTTTGTGCTTATGCCCAGGAGTGGTATAGTTGGGACCTAAAGTAGTACTATGTCCAATTTTCTGAGGAACATCCAGACTGATTTCCAGAATGGTTGTACCAGTCTGCAATCCTACCAACAATGGAGGAGTGTTCCTCATCCTCCACATCCTTGCCAGCATCTGCTGTCACCTGAGTTTTTGATCTTAGTCATTCTGACTGGTGTGAGGTAGAATCTCATGGTTGTTTTGATTTGCATTTCCTTGATGAATAAGAATGTTGAACATTTCTTTAGGTGCTTTTTGGCCATTCAATATTCCTTAGCTGAGAATGTTTTGTTTAGCTCTGTATCCCGTTTTTAATAGGGTTATTTGGCTCTCTGGAGTCTAACTTCTTGAGTTCTTGGTATATTTTGGATATTAGCCCTCTATCAGTTGTAGGATTGGGAAAGATCTTTTCCCAATCTGTTGGTTGCTGTTTTGTCCTAACCACAGTGTCCTTTGCCTTACAGAAGCTTTGCAGTTTTATGAGATCCCATTTGTCGATTCTTGATCTTAGAGCATAAGCCACTGGTGTTCTGTTCAGGAAATTTTCCCCAGCGCCCATGGTTTGAGGCTTTTCTCCACATTTTCTTCTATTAGTTTGAGTGTATCTGGTTTTATGTGGAGGTTTTTGAGCCAATCTTAATAAGAAAATTATTGATGAGTTACTATTTAATACAATTAAAATAATGATTGAATGCAAGTTCTTATGAATGATTCCAATACCAGTTATATGGATTTAATTGACTTTAAAAAGTGATTTTTATATTTATTCTTTTATTTTTATGATTGTGATTGTCTCCCTAAGTGCTTATTGGTGCCAAATGGTTGTGACTGGTGCTTTCAATGTCAGAAAAAAGTATTCAGTTCCTAGGAACTGGACTCACATATTATTGTGAGCTTCCATGTATGTGCTGAAAACTGAACCAAGGTCCTCTGTAATAACATCAGTGGTGATCCTTGGCTGAGCCACATCTCCAGCCCTCAATGCAATGATTTATTCAACATTTGGTTTACTTATAACGGCACCATGTTCATTAATTTTACGTTGTAACTGCAGGTTATAAGAAAGACCTGTTTCCGTGGATAACAGAAGGAAAAGATAACATGTCTTGGGAGTTAGCAAAACAGCATTAATTCTTATAAAGATTTTGTTGACTTGACTTGATATGTATGATTGTTAATAGACATGGGCCTGCAATGGCAGCACACAGCCTTACATTTCATTGTGTTTTAAACTGAGAGTGTTAAGAAATCTGTACATACCAGTATCAGTAAGCACCTGTAAATCCCAAGCGTTGCTTTTTCCATTCCTTCCCCACCCTCAAAAATGTGAAAGAAAAGAAACAGAACCTGGGGGAAAGTAGCTGACTGAAGTATGCTGTAGGAAATAGATGAGATTTTTCTTTTGTGAGACATTCTCTTGTCACCCAGATGAGGAATTTCAAAGAAAACAAAACACACCATAATAATATGAATCTGTGAACACAAGCTCTTAACCATTCTGAAAACAGAATAAGTAAGTAGCATTTAGAGTATAACAAAAAGATTAAGAGGAACATTTCAGAGTCTGCAGATTTCCTTTCTGACTTACATTGAGATAGAAAAAATGAATCTAATGATTTTTTCAAATAATTTATGTAGATACTATACTGTCAATGAAGTAAAACCCAACCTTCAACTCCCTAATTTTGAGTCTTCATAGTCACTTCAACCCAATGTGTCAATATGTAATGGAATGGAGTGAAGGGATCCACATAATTTTAAAGTAAGAAAATCTCACTCACAGTCATTCTATCAGGAGATCAAAATCAACATAAACCGTGTCCTTTTTATTATATGCTCTTTCAAGAGGAAGGCCAAAAGTTCTTTCCCTTGCAAAATCCATGCACACAGGCTAACTATAAGGAGAAAATTAAGAGATTATTTAGCATCAAGTGAATTATCTAACCAACATTGCTCAAAGCTGTCCTGGCCATGAGTCAAACACATGAGAATCTAGAAAGTGTTGCAGCCAAGGAAAGCTTAAAGCCATGGACATTAAAATAATGAGAGAAAAGAAAGAGTACATTAAATGGAAAGAAACAAAATGTGAATCGCTGGTGAAAATTACTTAGTAGATTCAGTGTTTTCTTTCATATATTTTAATTAGGACTTACTATTGGCTTTGTCCATATATTTTAATTAAGGCCTATTGGGACAATATTAAAATTCCTTTAACTATAAGAGTGAAATCAGAATAAGAGTTTGGTATTGTATTCATGGTGAACATGGAAAATATTGCAGATTGAGACTTCCTGACTCATAGAACACAGCATGTACTGAATGTGTATGAGCCTTCTTTTTATTATAGACCTTTGATATTGAATTCATGGCCCCAGTTTTGGGGTCAATTTTGATTAAATCACCTCTGTGCCTCAAATTTGTAAATGCATATCCTCTTCTAACAGTTTCTTTGAGATAAACTTACAGTAGGAAAATTTTAACAAATTATTCTCTGAAGGCCTGATATTCCTAACACTTTAAATTTAGAAATTATGCTAGAGAACATGATGAATTTTTCTCTTCTGCTTTTTTTTCATGAGAAATTACAAGAGACTGTGATATCAATAAGGTACATGTTGCTTCACTCAGGAAGAGTAAGACATGACCTTGCTACTCTAAAGACTGTACAGGCATATCTTCTTGAAACAATTTAATATTTGGCTTCATCAAATGTCCTGCTGTATAGTATGCATAGTGGCTTTCCCTTCCTTGGTTCTTACTGGCCCTGTGCCAGGACTGTGTCATGGGCTCTGACTTCTGTGTATATTTTCTCATTTGACTCTGGTTGTTTCTTACTGAACTCTCTTTAAGATTCAGGAGGACTTATCATTTTTCTTTATTATTTTCTTATTGGAAATCTAAGTATATAAATAATTTATATAATTTGCAGGCTGAAATGATGGCTTAGAGGTTAGGAGAATTTTCTACTCTTGATGGGACAGGGTTCTGTTTCCTGCTACCAAAGTTACAACTATCTGCGACTCCAGCACCAAGGGTTCCAATGTTCTCTTCTGGCCTCTATGGGCACCTACACACACACACACACACACACACACACACACACACACACACACACACACACTAAACCTTAAAAAGTGAAAATAATTAAAAACCCCCATGTCAGAATGAATCTACAGAAATACTGACTTTCTTTTAAGGTTTTAGTTTTATACAGACTTTATGGTGGAGGGGGCAAGGGAATTATGTTAAACTAAATTTTCTGACGCTAGAAATTCTGACTCTGACTTTGAACATTGCAAGTAAATAAGGGAAATGGGTTTATAGTTTCCGAGGTCTTTCCTCTAACAAGTTTATATTTTATTAATCATGTATGCATTACCATTTCAGATGCTATCCTCCTTCTTAGTTTACCCTCGACAAATCCCCCATCCCATCCTCTTCCCTTTTGCTATGAGGGTGCTCCTCTACCCACTTCAGCCTCCCTGCTCTACCATCCCCCTTTGCTGGAGCATCAAGCCTCCACAGGACTAATAACTTCCCCTCCCATTGATGCCAGATAAGGCCATCCTCTTCTACATATGCATCTGGAGCTATGGATGCCTTCATGTGTACTCTCGTTGGTGGTTTAGTCCCTGGGAGCTCTGCGGGGTCCAGTTAGTTGATGTTGTTCTTCCTAAAGGGTTGCAATCCCCTTCAGCTTCTTCAGTCCTTCACTAGCTTTTCCATTTGGGTCCACGGGCTCAGTCCTACAGTTGCCCGGGAGTATCTGCCTCTATATTAGTCAGGGCTGGCAGAATTTTTAAGGTTTTCAGATACTAGGCAAGGGGTCTGCATGCTCCATGTATCTCTAAACCTGCAGACATGAAAACAAAAATGTAGCATTTGCACACAATGCTTGTTCAGTAGCTCCCTACACTGGGCTGTGAGGAATACCATAGTCTTCTGTGACCCCCAGATTCAGCCTTAAAAATAACAAAAGTGTAGACACAATGTCCCTCTTGTTACACTGATGCAATTCCTTTTCACTATTTACAGACAACAAAAACCTCTCTACTTTTCAAGAATCCTTGCACCCTGAAGAACCTCAGGATCTTATCTCAAGTAAGACATTTGTCTAGATCCTGTTCTTAACTTCCTTATTGGAAAGAGTCATATTTTGCTGAAATTGGTATCTTACATATTTCTCATGCAAGGTGATTATGTAAGTTTGGGACAGAGTAGTGTGATAAGCATTTACAAATACATTATTTGAACATATTAAGATTTTATATTCATTAAGTGCTTCTCAGCCATTCGAGATTCATCTGTTGTGAATTATCTGCTTAGTTCTCTACCCCATTTTTTGACTGGGTTGTTTTGTTTCTTCGTGGTCAGCTTCTTGAGTTCATTATAGATTTTGGATATGAGCTCTCTATCAGATGTTCAGTTAGTGACAATTTTTCCCAATCTTCAGGTTGTTGATTTGTCCTATTGGATATGTCCTTTACCTTACAAAAGTTTTCCAGTTTCATGAGTTCTCATTTATCAATTCTTGGTCTTAGAGCCTGAGGCATTGGAGTTCTGTTTATGCCAGTGAGTTTAAGGCTATTTGCCAATTTCCCTTTTATTAGATTCAGTGTATCTATCTGGTTTTCTGTTAAGGTTAAAGAAATTATCAAAGTCTTTAGTCATCAAGGAAATGCAAATCAAAACGACCCTGAGATTCTACTTTACACCAATCAGAATGCTTAAGATCAAAACCTGAGGTGACAGTACATGTTGGCAAGGATTTGGAGAAAGAGGAATACTCCTCCATTGCTGGGAGTATTGCAAACTGGTACAACCACTCTGGAAATCAAATCTACAGGTTCATCAGAAAATTGGAAGTAGATATACCTGAAGACCCAGTTATCCCACTCTTGGGCACATACCCGAAAGATACCTCACCATGCCATAGGGACACATATTTCAGTATGTACATAGAAGCATTATTTGTGATAGCCAGAAGCTGGATACAACCCAGATGTTCCACAACAGAAGAATGGTACAGAAAATGTTCTTCATTTACACAATGGAGTACTACTCAGCTATTAAGAATGAGAATATTCTGAGTTTTGTAGGCAAATGAATGGAACTAAAAAACATCATCCTGAGGAGGTAACTCAGACCAGAAAGACATGCATGGTATATACTCACTAATACGGGAATATTAGCCAAAAAAGTATAGAATACCCAAGAAACACAATCCACAGAACTCAAGAAGGTTAACAAGCTGAAGAGCCCAAGTGAGGATGCCTCAATCCTACTTGAGAGGGAGAAGAAACTATCACATGAGGGGTGTGTGAGGGAGAGACTTGAGTAGGAAAGGGGACAGGAAGAAGAGAAAAACATGATCAGGTATTGGGTGGGAGAACAGGACTGATGTCCTGAGGGCCAGCAGAAAAAAGTGGAAACAGGCAACCTCAGGAGGTAGGAGGTGAAGGAACCCTCTAGAATGTATAAGAGACCTGGGAGGTTAGAGATTCTCAAGATTCAAAGGGAGGAAGCTTAGATGAAATGCCCTACAGTGGGGAGAGGTAACTTGTAGAGTCCACCTCCGGTCGAAGTATAGGGACCAAGTGGAGTGATGGGGTGCCAGTCCACAGTCAAAAACTCAGAATTGTTCCAGAGCCCAAGGAAAAGGAAGCCCAAATTGGGATCAAGCTCAAGGGGATGCCCCAAGGCCTGTCACTACTACTGATGCTATGGTAACAGGGGCCTATCATGACTGACCTCCAAAAGGTCCAATAAGCAGCTGAAAGAGTCACATGCACATATTTATACCCAACAAATAAACAGAAGCTTCTGACCCCTGAGGTTGAACAAGGGGAAGGTTGAAAGAAGCTGAGGAGGAGGGCGATGCCATAGGAAGTCCTGCATTCTCAACTAACCTGGACATCCCCAGATCTCTCAGACACTTATCTACCAACCAGGCAGCATATACCAGCTGATGAGGCCCCCTACACATATACAGCAGAGGGTAGTCAGGTCTGGACTCAGTCAGAAAAAATGCACCTAGCCTTTAAGAAACTTGAGGCCCCAGGGTATGGGGAGGTCTGGTGGGGTGGGGGGTCTAGGTGGGGGCATTTTCTTGGAGATGGGGGAGAGGGAAGGAGGTATGTGATGTGGAACATTCAGAGGGTGGACTGGGAGGGGGTAAAGTCTGGGTTGTAAAAAAAATGATTAAAGAATAAATTTAAAGAAAATAAAAAATAATAAAAAAATTTAAATTAAAAAGGTTTTAAATTCTTTCGGATATTTTTACTTTGAAAATTGAGCAGATATTTGTGTTCTGTCAAAGTATATTCTGTATATATTACCCCCTCTGTAGTGCTTTAAAGACAATGTCAGTATTTGAGGTAGTTGCCACTTTGCAGTCATATTGACTATTTTGTTACAAATTCACATAGGCCATGAGCATTATGAATAAATTTAAGGTGATACTTTCCTGACTTTATCACCCCACAATGTATAGATGTATCAAATATTTCACCATATTTTAGTACTATAATTGACTGTCAGCCAACTTCAATTAAAATTTTAAAAGGAATGAGTTCAAAATATTAGTTTGCATTCAAAAATATTTAAAAGGTTCTTCATGATTACGTATATGAAAGCATTGATTTGGAGAGTCAGACCTGCTCATTTTGAGTAGCATGATTATGGTCATCACTTTCTGTGTGCATTTTTTGAGGATATAGACACTCGTTATACATATCTGTGCATATACATATCTTGGTAGCTTGTATTACCTGCAAAGATAACATCATCTCACAATAGAGCTCAAGATGTCTTGTAAATTGTGATTACGTATCTCACACCCTGCTTAACATTCATTAGAAAATGTACCTAAATAGTTCATGAACTTTTAAAAATACTTGAATGAAGGTTACCTTCTTACTAATAATGACCTCAAACTTTCTTGAATCCTATGTCAATTCCAATGGGATTAATTTTAAATTCCTTTCAAATTGTTTATAACTATTCTATTTTTGGAAATGAGTAACAATTCACGAATCTGAAACCAGGATTGGATTGTTTGTCTTTGGGTTTTGGATATAAAGATAAATACGAATTTCATTTGTTGGATGGTGAAAACAGTTTATAATGTTTCCACACCTTTTAAAATTTAGGTTTCACAGATTTCAAGAAAACAATCTCAAATGATTTATTCCTGCATGTTTTGTGCTGTAGGTAGTTACATTACTTGATCTCCTAATAAGATAATTAAAGGATTAATAATTAAGGTTCCTTGAATAGAAGTGGAGCTTATGTTTAGACTACCATATAACATATAAGAAGGAACATTATAAATTTTCAATATAATTATGAAGGATTAATTATCTTGTGTGCGACACACTGAAAAACATTACAGCCATTTTAACTAGTGCAATTATTATTTAATATGGGCAAATTTATAAGGACTAAATGTTTACATATGGTTACTATGTTATTTTATTTCCACAGTTTTGATTACTGTGTTCAATTATGACATAAAATTGATATACACAATAATGATACCTTTCAATCAATTTCAGTTCCATTAAGTACATCTCCAGAATGCTAAATGCTGACTTGTATGTTAATTTTATTTTTGAGAATTATATACGATATATATATATGTATGAAAAAGTCAGATGGTTGATATATATACATATATATATATATATATATATATATATATATATATATAAAATTTAACCTTGATTTCATTGTTGGCTTGCTATAGTTCTCTATATGGGATGGGAATTAGTTTGTTTTTTAGTTTATACATGCATATATTATATTATGGTCATATCCAATACACTTTAATCCTCCATTCACCTCATTTCATGCACTCATCTATTAATAAATTGCTGTTCCTGTCTCTTTGCTTGGATTCTTTTTATTTTGTGAATCAGTGAATTTAATCAGAGACCTCTCAGTGTTGAGCCATGTGGATGTATGCACAGGAGCTCAGGCAAGTCACCAGCAAATTCACTTCTGAAAACATTCACCTTCTGCTTCAACAACCAGGAAATCCCAAGGGAGAGTCCAAGCAGGCTCCAGGACTCTAGTACCCATATTTGCCTGCATGTTAAGAGACTTGGTTTTGTTCCTACCTGAACTGGCAGCTAGCACAGCTGTGAGTCCATGAGTGCAGCAGACATGCTACGCTCAGAAGATAGTACTTCACTGCACAGCTATACATCACATACAGTCCTGTATCTTCTTCTGGGATGTTCCTTGAGCCTTGAGAAACATAGTATGGACATCCCATGGAAAGCTCAACACCCACCCAACTAGACACTATGTATTCATTCCAAGTGTTCACTGTATTTATATATCCCTTCATTCCAAGTGTTCATTACATTCATTTTGGCAAATATTGTTTTCAGTTCTGTGAATTATTTTCCACTATACTGTATCCCTTAATAAACAGTATTTTGATTTTAATACAGTTTGATTTGGCTGACATTAGATCCTTTCTAGTAACGTGGGTGTCTGACTTTATTCTATTGCATATCAATGTCCCATTCTACCAGCATCCTTTCTTGAAGCATGCTCTTTACTCAGGGATTATTGTTTGTGCCTTTTGTAAAACCCCTTTGACAATGAAGTATGCACTTGACAAGATGTATGTATTTATTTATGGTCCTAGGGGTTGACTCCAAGACATTGTACAGGCTAGGCAAGCATTCTAAGTTAGTTACATGTCTGATTTGGTAATACTTTATTTATTTGCTTACTGTTCAATTGTATTGATCTAAATATCTGTCATTTCTCCAGAATCGCCTGTTCTTGGACAAAGCTACTGGCAGAAGACCAATACATGGAAGGCATAGGTAAAACCTGTAATGTTTCACTACTGTGCTTTCTGTTTGGTGACTTCTGATAAGAACGGGAATTACTTCATATGGCAGTGAGATCATTATAAAGACGGGGAGCATCATTCTCCTGGTAATAATGAATACACAGATTATAATCTAGAATAGCAGACCCTTTTGTATACTTAGAATATTAAACTACAAGTTTAAAATATGATCAAAAAAGAAACTCAGAACAGATCAAATAAACGCTTTTTGGCTATTAAATTGGGTTAGATGTGTGGATGTTAGGAAGGTTGGAATGAAGTGGAAAAAAGATGAGAGATATTTAAAGCAGATAATAATCAGCACATGGTGGGTTATGTGCAAGGGACCAAACCTTAACAACCCAACATTATTCTTATTGTTTTCATAGCTTGGTGTACAAATATACAGTGATGCCTTCTTGTCTAAGAGTTCCTGATGAGTAGGACTTGGCAGAATCCAAGTCTCATGTTTTGTCTCCAGTATGCACACCATCCTCTGGAAAGATTAACTATGATTCCATGGTAGAGAGAGTAAAAAGCAAGATTCTGATGTGACATAGTTTTCTTGGTTTCCAGATAAATGTATATTTGTTTTCTCAAACAAATGTAAACTCATTCCTATCATGGAACCGAGATATTGCTTCAACATCATAATTCAAGTATTAAACATTAGACATGTCATTGGCACAGTAGAAAACACAGCAAGTAGAAGATTAGTTTCATAGACACTGGACATTTTTTCAAAGTGCACATACTCTCATAAGTTTCAATGCCTTACATCACAATGTAATACAAATTACATTAGAATGTAATACAAATTACATTCTTCCTCATATTCCAAATCTAAGACAAGGATCTGGGCATTTAAAAAATGCATTAGTGCTTCTCTTGATGTTAATACACCAAAACTCTATTGCATGGCTCAAATACAAAATATTATTCAACAAATGAGATGATTAGGGCTCTGCACCAAGGGGCAACATTTACTTCTTTAATTACTTGTTAGCATTAGATAGTCCTCTCTTTTTTCACGTGCCTTTTAAATGTTGAGTGACATTGGAGAACTATATACTTCGTTGTGGACCTAAATCCATTTAAGGGATCGCCACTTAAAATGCCATTTTTCATGATTATATGCTAAAATGTAAAACAAAACTGTCTCTGTGTTAGAAAATATAATGAATTGCTTAGAAACGAATGAGTAATTTTCTGATAGATAAATGATTTTAAAATAGAAAAAAGAAAAAAGAGAGAATTTATTTTAACTAAAACTTTGCTTCTGCCCCATAAAGCTGTATATATTTTAAGGTATAGATTCTAGACTGTAGTTTGAAGGAAAGAAATAGGGCAAATAAATTCCATGCCACTAGACACTTTAAAATACTAGATTTAGCAGCAGTCACATTAGCTTAGATAATGGGAGAATTTTTCTTCATTGAAAATGCTCTCTGTCGCTTAAGAACTTACTGAGGCAGCCTGCCATCTAGCTTTTTCACAGAAAAACAGGCTTGCAGACTGCAGATGAGAGAGTCTGGAGCAGAGACAGTTTTAACTTAGCCATTCCTAATTTATCTCAAGCGTTTTCAATTCATCTTCACTGCTCTGTGCACACAGGAACAGCAGATTGCCATCCCTGGGGAACAGAACGCAACCGGGGATCTAGAGAGCTGTCACATTCCAAGAAATATTTAAATTGTGCTGGTTTTCTTCTGGAGAGCTGAGCCCAGGGAATGAAAACTCTCCATCCAGTCGTAGCTTTGCGGGCAATAGATCAGAGGATATTGCCAGGCTCCTAATGGATTATTGTTATCGGGCAGGTTTTCTCTGAAGGTACGTAGTTATTTTCTCAATTCATTACCCTCTCCTATTTATCAAGTAATAAGCTAATGAGCTGGGAATCCAAACCTGCGAATAGAGAAAGATGTTAAGGAGTCAGTATTGACTGGGTAGTGGCACTTTATTGCTGCATGTTTGTATGGGAAATAATAGGATTCCTTTACTGAAGACGAGAATGTAGACTTTAAATTGCTGTGTCAGCACAAAACAAGCAAAACCAAAACAAAACCGTGCTGCAGGCTGCATTATAATAAGTTCATATTAATTCTCCGGAGGATTTTCCTTTTGTAGCTGCAGCCAATAATGAGGGGGAAATACATACTTTGAAAACTTGCTCAAGCCTGTGTATTTTGGAACAGTCATTTTTTCTCTGTCTTAGCAAATACTTTCCATCATATGCTGTTTTTCATGGCTCTTTATGCAGATATATGAATTTTGGATTTTTTTAATTTAGACAAACTCTAGTAGAAGTATTTCTGAGAACATGGTAAAGGAACACTTTGTGTTGTTGATCAATATTTGTGTGTTTCGGGGAAATTTATTAAGATTTTCTACTATGCTGTTATCCAAATATATTGTAAAAATTATGTAAGTTTTTAGTATATAAGAATGTTCAGGCTGCCCCTTAAGTGGGAAAGGCATCTAGTAAAGTAAAATATTAAAAGCTGACAAAGTTCTGAACAATAGCTGAGTTATTGAAAAGGGAGGGCACAGCTTTGACTTACGTGAAGTGAAGCTTATTTTATGATGATCTATTGCAAAAGGAAAGATGACTTCTCTCAGTCTGTTTATTGAAAGTTAAGGTTGTATATGTAGGTGGGGTCAGAACAATCATCAGAGACTTTAGAAGGCAAGAGGACATTTTTTTTTGAAACTGCCGTGTTAGGAGTGTTCGATGCATTCTAACATCTCTTGACGGTGTCAATGTGCTCAGTGAAAGCCACAGTGCTGCTGGTACTTTTCCATGATGAAAAATGACTATGAACCTCAATGTAATTGCAGGTTTATGTACTCTGAGGTATAGGATTCCAGCTGCTCTATTTGGACTGGAACACGGAGTTTACGTACACATCCTGGGTTAGTCATGGACTCAGAAGAGGAAGTGGTAGCTGGGCTTTGCAAGAGGAGTTAGTAACATTGGAGAAAGTATTAAAGTATTAGAAAAATGAGACAGAGAGAGAGAGAGAGACAGACAGACAGACAGACAGAGACAGAGGGAGAGAGGGAGGGGGAAGAAGAGGGAGAGAGAGAGAGGGGGGGAGAGAGGGAGGGAGAGAGGGAGGGAGAGAGGGAGGGAGAGAGGGAGGGAGAGAGGGAGAGAGGAGTCAGAAAGACAGTGACTTTCAGAGAAGCCCCCTTATGCTCACAGGGACTCAAAGGGGGGAAAATATCAAAAAGTATAATGAGAAAAGAAGCCCCAAACTCCACTTTTAGGTACTTTCTTCCCCAAACCTCTAGTGGAAATGAAGAACAGGAGTTAAAATTGAGGTTCGCCCATGGATACCTCCACTTGGCATGCTGTTCTCTTTTGTGGAACCTCTTACTCCGCTCGCTTGCAGTCTTGCTTTTTTTCACCAATGATGGAAATCTCCACTTTAAATCTACGAAAGAAGATTTTTTAAAGTGCCCAATTGCTTCCGTAACTCAGAGTTTTCCAAGCCAACTGCTTATGAATGTTACAGTACAATGTGTGCCCATTTTATCTTAACCAATGACTCTCCTAAATTTTTCAACTTCTGTCATAACGAGCATTTGGAGAGTTATTTAAGTAGCACATTTTATTTGTTGGAAAGTACCAATATATAATAAAGGTCATTTTGTCAACATTGAGCACTGGGAAGATATAATAGTAGCTAAACAATGTTATTAATTCACTTTAGAACATTATATGGATCAAACACATTTGAAAACAAAACAAAAATTAAAATTAATATTCTTATCACCCTGACCTCATGTTCACCTTTCTTACTACAAGCATGCCAGCACCTTCTGCCTCCCACAAGATGCATTTACTTACACAGATATTTAAATTGGCTCAACTTCTTGTTCTAGCACTAAAAGTTATTTTGTTTCATCTTATGGTGAGTTCATTGCAAGATATATGACTGTAATTTCATTTTATTATTTGCTACTAAATAATGTTTATTGAGTACTTGTGATGGGTTTGCTGCTTCCGAGCAACATGTAGTAGGAAAACATGTAATAATATTCTGTCCTAAATCAAAAGGTTTATTAATATTTCACAGCCTCTAATTGGATCAAAGAAAAGGGAATATTAAACTGTCTATTTGGTGATCTTTTATGTACATATAATGTATAGAATGTCTAATATTTTGTCAGTGACTTGCATTCATCTTTCTGGTGGACATGTGCAGATGATCTGGTCCATTTCACCTCCTCTTCTAACTTTACCCTGTAATGTGAAAGGAACATGAGGAACGGAAGATTGGGTTGAGGATAAAACTAATATCATCAGATATAGTAAGGAAGTTTGTCTAAGTTCCTTGATCTCTATATTCCTCTGGTCTCAGTGAGGTATATGCAATAATGATATTTAGCTTTAAGAATTAGTTTGTGGAGTTCACATATTCAAGTATCAAAAAAACTTCTATCATAATCTATACCTGATGAATGGTACCCATCTCCAAGGCAATTTTTTCACAGCCTTTTAAGTAAGGGACATTTACGATCTCACGGAAGTTACTTTGACTTTCCCCGTTGTCAATAATACGTGTGTGTTGGTTTGTGTTTGTACTAGTATAACTATCTTATGTAAGAAATTAAATATTAACAGTGGTTTGTCTATTGGTATTACAGGACTTACAGATGTGCCAAAATATAGCACATGCCAATATAAAATTAGAAATTGTTTAGTTTAGAAACTAGCAGGCACTTTCTATATGGGTATCAAACAGCTAAATTATCAGTTGTAACTTATCAAGGAAAGCAGCCATAACTGTGTCTCATTTCTCTTGTACCTCCTCCCAAAGGACATAACAACAGAGGACAAGATGATAAATCCTCTTGCTCATTAGATTTTTCTCTTGTAACCATTTTATTTGTATTCTCTTTTGCAAGTAGCTCTACTCCGGAGATGTCCTCACATTCTGACTTAGAGCAATTGAAGGATGCAAAACCTCCCCTCAGGGAACAAATACATGAAATAAATACAAGTAAATTAAATAAGAGTGTTCACATCAAAAAATATCAAGTAGTAATTATAGATTCCCCTCATTCTACACTTCTGAATTTCTCCACACCTTCACCCCAATCTGGATAGAGCACCTTTCTGTCCTTTATTAGAAAACAGGCTTCTAACTGATAATTCAAAAAACAATAAATATACAATAGGATAAAACAGAACTAACACATCAGAAATCAGAGAACCACCTGCACACATTCAGAAATCTCATAGAAACACTAGACTAGAAGCCATAATTTTTAATCAGAGGACCTTATATGAATGAATGTAAGTCAAATATATGCTTCCCCAGTCTCTGTGAGTACATATCAGATTTTATCTATTGATCTTCCATTGGTGTCTTCCCTTCCCTCTGGCTCTTGGACTCTTTCTGCCTCCTCTACCATAAGATGTCCTGGGCCCTGAAGGAAGAAATGTAATAGACACATTCCATTTAAAATTGAGTGTTTCAAGATCACAAACTCTTTTTATAATGTCTAGGTATGGGTCTCTCTGTTTGCTCTCCTGTTTTAGTTGGAAGTTTCTCTGTTGATAGCTGTGCAAGTTACTAAACAATGAGTATAGCAGAATGTGATTACATGTCATTTTCTTGCTACTTATTTGTTTGTTTATTCTTATAGTAGTAGTGTTTGGTTTTAGATTTCTGGGCTATCTATTCAGGAGTTGTCGGTCACCCAAGTAATGCTGAGTATGGGGTACATCTAATGAAGTAGGCCTAATCAAATCGTACATTGGTTGGTTACTCCCATAAATATGGTGCCATCATTGCTTTAGCATATCTTTCAGGGAGGACACCACTAAAAATCAAAGGATTTTTCTCTGTTTTGGCATTTGTGGGTTTTTTTTTTGGTAGTATACAGTAATTCTTCATGCACTAAATACAGTAGGACATAAGGGTAAAAATGCTCTATGTAAGAAACGTCAGATTTCTCCATCTTCACTGGGTTCAGTGGTCACGTCTCTAACAGTGGAGCATTGCTGTCAGATTAGCCTCGCTGGAGAACATCCTAAAGTCTCACCAGCATCCTGGGTTAATTGAGGAATTCCTTGATACCCCTTTATTATTGATAGTTTTACTTGATGACAAGAGACATTTTTCTGAGTTTCCGTCTCCTACATTATTTGAATATATTTAGATTACTTCAATGTATGTGTATATTTTAGCAAGTTTCTACTATATTGTTTCCATACTACTCCTTAAATAACCCTTAAATTTAAGAGTCTTTCATTCCTCTTCACTTAATCCTCCTATTCTAGACACTCCCATATCCATTCATAACGTCTATTTTCCCTTCCTAGCATGATCTGTCTGTTCACTCTCATCCTTTATTCTATAATTAACCTCTGTGTTTCTATGAAGTATAGCTTGGTTATAATTGCCTTAAGAGCTAATATCCACACATAAGGGCATACCATATTTGTCTTTCTGGATCTGAAATCCTTCACTCAGAGCGACTACTTCCTGTGCTATCCATTCACTGGCAAGTGCCATTATATCAATTTGCTTTATCAGCTGAGTAATGTGCCATTTTGTACTGCTGGCTGTTTTTTTTTTTTTTTTCATTGTTGTTTGTTTGGTTGCTTTTGCTTGTTTTTTAACCCATTCATTTGTTGAGTGACTTCTAGATCATTTCCAAATTTTATTTATTATGAATAGCACTGCAGGGAACATGGTTAAGGAAATAGCTCTATTGTAGGATGATATGAAGTTTGTGTATGTGCCCAAGAGTGGTATAGCTGCATCTTGAGGTTCATTGATACCAACATTCCTGAGGAAGTTCATTGATACCAATATTCCTGAGGAAGTTCATTGATACCAACATTCCTGAGAAAATTCCATGCAACTTTCCATAGTATCTCAATGAATTTGTAGTTCCACCCCCAATTTTAGTTTGGGGTTTTTTGTTGTTTGTTTGTTTGTTTTTTAATCTTAGCCACTCTGAAGAATGTAAGGTGAAGTGGCAAAGTAATATTGATTTGCATTTTTCTGATGGTGAATTTTGTTGAACATATCCTTCATTATTTCACATTTGAATTTCATCCTTAGAGAATTTGTTGTTTATATCTCAATCCCATTTTAAAATTGGGATTTTTGGATATCTAGATATTTTAACTATATATTTTGGATATTAATTCTCTATTAGATGTGTAATGGTTAGAAATCTTTTCCTATTCTGCAGACTGCTGTTTTGTCCAAATGACAGTCTCCCATACTGTGAATCAAGTTCTCAGTTTCATTTGTTTTAATAAGAGTAGCATTTTCAAGTGTAAAGGTTGAGGTAGATGCTGGTCATGACTATGACTTTAACTCTTCACAAAACAATATCCAGGGTAGATTTGCCTTCACTTGGGTCTCAGAGCTACGGAAAACATGTGTGTCTGATTTTCTCAAGTATCTTAGATACTCAGCATACATAGAAAATTTACTTAATATCCTGTTATGTAAGGATGTAAAATAGAAGACTGCCTGCTATTGAAATTGTGTAGCCCAAGCAACAGATAATTACTTGGAAGCATAAGAATCAAGAAGTTTATACTATATTCTAACTCTTCTGAAGCTTGGACATACTGGCAATATTGTTTCATTCTAGTATTCAGATCTTTTATGTTCCCATTGCCAGTACTAACTTTATCTGAAAATGCCTCCAGGTTCATTCATCACAAAACAATATACACATGTGACCTCACTCCTCTAAAAATCCTTGAAATTTGTGCATTATTTCTTCCTGATTCTCAAATTTAAAAATTTCCATTAGTTTTTTTTTTTTTTTGGTTCTTTTTTTCGGAGCTGGGGACCGAACCCAGGGCCTTGCGCTTCCTAGGTAAGCGCTCTACTCCATTAGTTTTTTATTTTATTTATTTACTATCCAACTGTTGCTGTCTCAGTCCCCCTCCCACAGTTGTTCATCCTATTTTTCCTCTCCCCTATCTTCAAGAGGATTCTCCCACCCCACAGACTTCCACTATCCCTGAGGCTTCACTTCTCTCCAGGTCAGACCTGGAAGTCCTCTGCTTTATATGTACCCTGGGCCTCCAACCAGCCCTTGTATGCTGCATGGTTGGTGGTTCAGTGTCTGGGAGATTCCCGGTATCCAGGTTATTTGAGACTGCTGGTCTTCTCATGGGGTGTCCCTCTCCTTCATTTTCTTCAATCCTTCAACTACTTCAATCAAAGGAGTCTCAGACTTCAGTCCAATTGTTGAGTGCTAGTATTTGTATCTGTCACACTCAGCTGCTGGAAGGGCCTCTCAGAGGATAGTCATGCTAGGCTCCTGTCTCTAAGCACAACATGGCATCAGTAATAGTGTAAGGCCTTGGATATTCACCTTGAGATAGATGCCAATTTGGGCCAATCACTGAACCTCTTTTCCCTCAGTCTCTTCTTCATTTTTGTCTCTGCATTTTTTTTTTTAGAGAGGAGCAATTATGGGTCAGAAATTTTGTCTGTCTGTTGGTTACATGTCCCTCCACTGGAGGCCCTATCTACTGGAGGTGGACTTTTTGAACTTCCTTTCCCCACTCTTGGGTATTTCCTCTAAGATCACACCCATTTAGTCCTGAGAATCTTTCACCTCCAAGGTTTTTGGTGCTCTCTAGAGGGTTACTCACCTCCCACCCTCCAAGACTTCAGATTTCCCTTCTTCATTCTTCTGCCCCTCCGGGTTTTTCTCCTGTGCTGACTTTCATACATGATCCTGTTTGCCCTTTCCCCTCCCTTATCCCACCCAGGTTCTTACTGATCTCTGCCTTCCATGAATATTTTCTTATGCCTTCTAAGTGGGATTGAAGGTGGTTCTGCTTGTTAAACTTCTTAAGATCTGTGAATTGTATAATGAGCATTCTTTCCTTTTTGCTAATATCCACTTATTGGTGAGTATATACGATACATGTCCTTCTGGGCCTGGGTTACCTCATACAGGATGATATCTTCTAGCTCCATCCATTTGTCTACAGAATTAATGATGTACTTAACTAAATAGTACTCCATTGTTTAAAGGAACCACATTTTCTGTATCTAGTCTTTGGTTGAAGGACATCTGGGTAGTTTTCAGCTTTAGGTTATTACAAATAAGGCTGCCATGAACATCATAGACAACATGTCCCTGTAGTATGGTAGGGCATCTTTTGGGTATATGCCCAGGAGTGGTATAGCTGGATCTTCAGGTAGAGCCATATCCAATGTTCTGAGGAACTGCCAAATTGAGCTCCAGAGTGGTTGTACAAGTTTGCACTCCCACCATCAATGGAGGAGTGTTCCTCTCTCTCCACATCCTCCACAGCATGTGCTGTCACTTGAGTTTTTGATGTTAGCCATTCTCTTTGTGGAATCTCAGGATCATTTTCATTTGCACTTCCCTGATGAATACTTTGAACTTTGAACATTTCTTTAAGTGCCTCTTGGTCATTTGAGATTCTGCTTTTTAAATTCTCTCTTTAACTCTGTACCCCATTTTAACTGAGTTATTTGGATTTGGGGATGTTAGCTTCTTGAGTTCTTCATATATATTGGATATTAGCCTTCTCTGGGATATGGGGTTAGAAAAGATTTTTTTCCCCTTTCTGTAGGTTGCCAATATGTCCTATTGACTGTGTCTTTTTCCTCACAGAAGCTTTCCAGTTTCATGAGGTCCCATTTACCAATTGTTGACCTTAGTGCCTGAGACATTGGAGTTCTATTTAGGAAATTTTTCCTTGGGGTTGGAGATTTAGCTCAATGGTAGAGTGCTTGCTTATGATCGCAAGGCCCTGGGTTCAGTCCTCTGCTCCAGAAAAAAAAAAAGACAAAATAACAAACAAACAAACAAAAAAGACAAAATAAGGGAAAAATTTCTCTATAGCAATGAGTAAGAGGCTCTTTCCCACTTTCTCTTCTAATCGATTCAAAGTATGTGGTTTTATGTTGAAGCCCTTGATCCATGTGGACTCAAGGCTTATGAAAGGAGATAAGTATAGATCTATTTTCATTTTTCGGCATACAGGCTGCAAGTTAGACCAGCACCATTTATTGAAGATGCTTTCTTTTGTTCCATTGTATGTTTTTTTACTTCTTTGTCAAAAGTGAAGTATCCATAAGTGTGTGAGTTTAGTTCTGGTTCTTCTATTTCATTCCATTGTTCAGCCTGTCTGCTCAGTACCAATGTCATGCTGTTTTTCTCACTTTAACTCTGTAATATAGCTTGAGGTCAAGGTTGGTGATTCCCCAGGAAGTTCTTCTATTGCTGAGAATATTTTTCTATCCTGTATTTTTTTTTGATTTTTTGGGTTTTTTTTCTATATGAAATTGAGAATTGCTCTTTCTCTGTGTGTGAACAATTGTGCTAGAATTTTGATGGGGATTCTGTTGAACCTATAGAGTACTTTTGGTAAAATGGCAAATTTTACTATGTTAATTCTACCAATCCATGAGCGTGAGCATATTTGTGTCTTCTGGGTTCTTTTTCAATTTCTTTCTTCAGAGACTTGAAATTCTTGTCATACAGATCTTTCTGTTGTGTGGTTAGTGTTATGGTATTTTATATTACTCATGATTATTGGGAAGGGTGTTGTTTTCCTATTTTCTTTCTCAGCCTGTTTATCATTTGTTTAAAGAAGGCTACTGATTTGTTGAGTTTAATTTATATCTAGACAATTTGCTGAAGTTGTTTATCATCTGTAAAAGTTCTCTGATCAATTTGGGGGGGTTGTTTATGTATAATATATCACCCACAAATAGTCATACCATGACTTCTTCTGTCTCAATTTGTATCCCGTTGATCTCCTTTTGTTGTCTTTTTGCTATAGCTAGAATTTCTATTACCAAATTGAATAGATAGGGAGAGATGGGAAGTCTTATCTGGCCCCTGATTTTAGTGGAATTACTTCAAGATTTTCTATATTTATTATGTTATTAGCTGTCTGTTTGCTGTATGTTGCCTTTCTTATGCTTAGGAATGAGCCTTAAATTCCTGATTTCTCCAATACTTTTAACACAAAGGGCTGTTGCATTTTGTCAAATGCTTTTTCAGCATCTAATGAAATGATCATGTGATTTTTTTCTTTGAATTTTTTTTATATAGTATATTATGCTAATGGTTTCTCACCTATTGAGCCATCCTTGCATTCCTGAGCTGAAACCTAACTGATGAGGGCAATGAGGGTTTTAATGAGTTCATGGATTCTGTCTGTGAGAGTTTTATTGAGTATTTTTGCATCGATATTCATAAGAGACATTGGTCTGAAGTTTTCTTTCCTTGTTGTCTTTGTGTGTTTTAAGTATTAGAGTAACTATAGCTTCATAGAATGAATTAGTGTTCCTTCTGTTTCTATTTTATGGAGTATTTTAAGGAATGTAGGTATTACATTTCTTTGAAGGTCTGATAGAATTTTGCACTAAAACCATCTGGTCCTGGGCTTTTTTTTCCCCACTGGGAGGATTTTAATGACTGCTTCTATTTCCTTAGGGGTTATGGGAGTCTTTAGAGAGTTTACCTATTCTTGATTTAATTTTGGTACATGATATTCTTTTATATAGTTCACCTGTACTTTTTTTTCATCTTTATTGACTTGGGTATTTCTTATTTACATTTTAATTGTTATTCTTTTCCCCAGTTTCCAGGCTAACATCCCCCTAACCCCTATTTGGTTCATGACTTCTCTTAGTCTATGTCTCTATTTAATTTCTGTTTCCAGGATCTGTCCATTGATGAGAGTGGGGTGTTGAAATCTCACACTATTATTGTGTGAGGTGCAATGTGTGCTTTGAGCTTTAGTGAGGTTTCTTTTATGTATGTAGGTGCCCTTGTATTTGGAGCATAGATATTTAGGATTGAGAGTTCATCTTGGTGGATTTTTCCTTTGATGAATGTGAAGTGTCCTTCCTTATCTTTTTTGATGACTTTTGGTTGAAAATCGATTTTATTCAATATTAGAATGGCTACTACAGCTTGCTTCTTCCGACCATTTGCTTGGAAAGTTGTTTTCTAGCCTTTCATGCTGAGGCAGTGTCTGTCTTTGTCTCTGAGGTGTGTTTCCTGTAGGCAGAATTCAGGATCCTCATCATGTATCCAATTTTTAATCTATGTCTTTTTGGGGGGGGGATTGAGTCCATTGATGTTGAGAGATATTAAGGAATAGTGATTGTTGCTTCCTGTTATATTGGTATTTGGATCTGAGATTATGTTTGTGTGCTTTTCTTCTCTTTGTTTTGTTGCCAAGACATTAGTTTCTTGCTTTCTAGGGTGTAACTTGCCTCCTTATGTTGGGCTTTACCATTTATTATCATTTGTAGGGCGGGATTAGTAGAAAGATATTGTGTAAATTTGGTTTTGTCATGGAATATCTTGGTTTCTCCATCTATATTAATTGAGAGTTTTGCTGGATACAGTAACCTAAGCTGGCATTTTTGTTTTCTTAGGGTCTGTATGACATCTGTCCAGGATCGTCTGGCTTTCATAGTCTCTGGTGAGAAGTCTGGTATAATTCTGATAGGTTTGCCTTTATATGTTACTTGATCTTCTCTTACTTATTTTCCTTTCTTTTTTTTTTTTTTTTTTTTTTTGAGCTGGGGATCGAACCCAGGGCCTTGCACTTGCTAGGCAAGCGCTCTACCGCTGACCTAAATTCCCAACCCCTTCTCTTACTTCTTTTAATATTCTTTCTTTGTTTTGTGCATTTGGTGTTTTGACTATTATTTGATGGGAGGAGTTTCTTTTCTGGCCCAGTCTATTTGGAATTCTGTAGGCTTCTTGTATGTTTATGGGCATCTCTTTCTTTAGGTTAGGGAAGTTTTCTTCTATGATTTTGTTGAAGATATTTACTGGTCCTTTGAGCTGGGAGTCTTCACTCTCTTCTATAACTATTATCCTTAGGTTTGATCTTCTTATTGAGTCCTGGATTTCCTGTATGTTTTGGACCAGTAGCTTTTTCCGTTTTACATTATTTTTGACAGTTGTGTCGATGATTTCTGTGGAATCTTCTGTTCCTGAGATTCTGTCTTTTATCTCTTGTATTCTGTTAGTGATGCTTGTATCTAAGGCTTCTTGTCTCTTCCTTTAATTTTCTATATCCAGGGTTGTCTCCCTTTGTGCTTTATTTATTGCTTCTATTTCCATTTTTAATTCCTTCACTTGTTTGATTGTGTTTTCCTGTAATTCTTTCAGGGATTTTTGTGATTCCTCTCTATAGACTTCTACTTGTTTATTTATGTTTTCCTGCATTTCTCTAAGGGAGTTCTTTATGTCTTTCTTGAAGTCCTCCAGCATCATGATCAGATGTGATTTAAAATCAAGATCTTGCTTTTTTGGTGTGTTTGGATATTCAGTGTTTGCTTTGGTGGGAGAATTGGGCTCTGATGATGCCATATAGTCTTTGTTTCTGTTGCTTGTGTTCCTGCGCTTGCCTCTTGCCATCAGTTTGTCTCTGGTTTTACATTGTTCTGCTATTTCTGACAGTGGCTAGACAGTCCTATAGGCCTGTGTGTCAGGAGTTCCTTAGATATGTTTTCCTCTTTTCTTTCAGCAAGTTATGGGAACAGAGTGTTCTGTTTTCAGGCGTGTATTCTTTCCTGTCTATTGGTCTTCAGCTGTTCCTGTGGGCCTGTGTCCTGAGTCCACCAGGCAGGTCACTTGGAACAAAAAAGTTGGTCTTACCTCTGGTCCTGCAGCTGAAGTTGCTCCTGAGGAGCTGCTTTTGAGCTCTCCCTGCGGGCGGCAACCAGAAGGGCCTGCCCTGCCTATTCCTGGGCCCCTGTGCACCAGGTCCCAGATGGTGCTAGGTGTTTTCCTCTGGAGTCAGAAATGTGGGCAGAGTGTAGTGTTTTGGCTTCCCAGGTGTATCTGCCACTCTGAAGGTTTAGCTCTCCCTCCCACAGGATTTGGGTGCAGGGAGCTGTTGACCATGTCCCTTCAGTCACCTGTAGTTTATATAACTTCGGGACATGGTAAGTGTCAAGAAAATCATCCATTTCATCTAAATTTTCCAGTTTTGTTGAATATAGGTTTCTGTAGCAGGATCTGATACTCTGTTTTGTTTTGTTTTATTTCCTCAGTTTCAGTTGTTATGTCTCCCTTCTCATTTCTGATTTGTTAATTTGGATACTTCCACTGTGACCCTTAGTAAGTTTGGCTAAGGGTTTATTCATCTTTTTGATTTTCTCAAAAAACAGCATTTGTGTGGGAGTTTTCTCCTTCTCTGAGGAGAAAGGAAGAGGGAGATAGGAAGAGGCAGGGATTGGGAAGAGAAGAGGGAGAAAAGTTTGGTCAGGATGCAATGTAAACTAATTACTGAAAAAAGTTACAGAAAGAAAATGACAACAGTTTGAAAGCCCTAGATTGGATAGGCTATATACTTGGGGAAAACCAAGTATTATTATTCTGCTAAAGGAACATACAAATAAAATGAATTCTAATAACACTGTGCCATACTGTGTTCAGTGCCTCACTTAATCATCATCAGAGAAACTTCTTCCAGTGGATTGGACTATGTGCAAGGGTGAGAGATTTTGGAATACACAGTTCTAAATGGGATGTCTGCATCAAATTCCTTCCCTCAGGGTTTGGGGAACTTTGTGCAAAAGGAGGTAGAGCAGTTTCTCCAGACAAATTAGAACTGATGAACATAAGAAATACCAGACTCTGTGTCAGCATGTCCTGAGACTGAATAGGTTCAAGCCAAACAGTTTCAGTGCTGAGAGGGAAAACTGGACCAAGATGCTATCTCCAACTGACATCTGTAACTTAGTTTTACATAACGGAGTCTCATTGTGTATATTAACCACATTTAATGATAGTCCCAATGTCAAGCTGTAGATGGACAATAGTATTGTTGTAGACCTTTGTCTTCTATTGCTTTGTTTGAGCATTTATTTTGTCTCATTAGTCTTTGTTTATATATTATGGTTTCTGATTTTGATTTCATTTCTGTGTGCTTTGTTTGCCTGTATATGTTTCTTGCACCTTTTCTTTTAAAAAAAATCTGTATTCCCCCCCCCAAAAAAAAAGATGGTTGTTAATATCATACTCTAATTTCAATTTAGTTCTCTAGTTTGTTTCAATATCTATGAACATCGGTTTGTAGATAAATAGCCATATAGAGTGATGTTAAATTAATAATGATAGGTTGCAGAATGTTTTTCTTTCTTTTTTTTTTAAAGATTTATTCATTTATTATATATAAGTACACTGTAGCTGTCTTCAGGTACACCAGAAGAGGGCATCAGATCTCTTTACAGATGATTGTGAGCTACCATGTGGTTGCTAGGAATTGAACTCAGGACTCTGGAAGAGCAATCGGGGTCTTAACCACTGAGCCATCTCTCCAGCCCTTGTAGAATGTTTTTCTAAAGTGCTGTTCCAGCAAGTACTTAAATGCTCATGGTTATCATGGTTAATCACATGGTCAGTTTGAGGTGTGCCCTAGGCTTTTATTGTTTTAACTTATTGGCTGCTTTCCAATAGGGTCTGGAGTCTCATAAAATTATTCCCTCTGTTTCTGCCAATTCCAGGTAGATGCTCAGATAGCTTAGCTCAACATCTGTGATACAAACAGAATTTTGAACCAGATTAACCTGGTCACCTATACCTCAAGGTAAATTTTCCTTCAGTAAACCTTTCTTGTTGTTGATGAATTTTGTTTTCGAGGCATGCTTTGCAGGCAAGCGAGGTGTTCACAAATAATGAAAGTTCAAGGAAATACGGTACATACATAGCAGAACGCTGTTCATTTTTTCAAAGAAATTAAATCATTTAAAAATAAAGTGAATAAATCCTATAAGATGTGAAATAACTCTACCAACTCTTCATAGGAAAACAGATTTTTGGGTCTATCAGTTTGTGAATAAGAGCAAATAAATTGCTAAGAAGATACAAAAGCTTTTTTATCAGGCATGTCTTCATCAGTGGTTAATACCAGTGAGTTTTTACTTACTGTGTGTGGATAGATAGTAAATGTTACGGGAGGAATTCTATTTGCTTAGATACAAATATGAAAACCCACAGATTTGGAGGTAAGATCTTTAAAGAAACAATTACAAAGTAGGTTCTTCTCCAGTAGGACTAGTGTCTTTACTATCAGAAGGTGCTAAAGCGACAAACACACTGATAAAATTAATTGAAAAACCCTGCTTAGAAAGGAAGAATCTCGGAACCAGGGAAAGAGGCTTCAGGAAAACAGCACTAAAGATTCTGTGAAGTTGGTCTGTATTCTAAAACTATGACAATTCAGTCTGTTTCAGTTATGAATCTCAACTGAGGAATTTAGAAATGTGTCTTTGATTGAGGCCCTTAAAACATGACCAAAGGATAGTCTTCAATGTACATTTAACATTGTATTACTACTACTACTACTATTATTTTTAATTATCATTTATTTCTATTATTTTGCAAAAGCCAACACTGCTTTTAATCTTGAATAAAACTTCAATCTCTTTCTTCCGACAAAAATTATTACATTTCACAGCTAAGTTTCAATTACCTTATGACATAGTCTCTTTCCATTTTAAAAGGACAATGATATGTTTCAGTGTTAAAATGACTTTTGATGTTATACAGAAATTCAAAAGAGCTTGCGTCTCTCCAACACACCCCAAAAGAGTAAAAATTAAAAGATCACTTTTTTCCTTATGAGAATCTGAATCAGCAGATTTTCATGGTAATAATTGCTTTCATCAATTCATAGAGCAAGGAATTGAGGCAACAAGAGATTAAACAGTGGCCTATCATTCTATATAAGGGAGCTAGGAGTTAGATCTTGTGTTTTATATTTAATCAATGCACTATAAGAGCATCCAAGCTGTGGCAAGATTATTTTAATTACATTAATGACAACAGTGAAAATTGTGCTGAAATGTATTGAGATATAGTTTAGTGAGAAGGTGAAAAATTGTTTATCTTCATTTCAATATTTTATAGTAACATATGATACATGACAGTATTGTAGTTAATAATATCGCTGTTTCTTTCTACTACACTACATAAAAGTTTAAGGGATCTTTCCTCAGAATGTTATATAGAGAATGTATATACATATAAAGTTAGTTTGATTAGACAATAGTTAATGAACAAAACGCTACGAACGTGGAATCTCAGAAGTACTGACCTTAGTTTTTGTATAAACATTACTACTTTAATAATTTTTCTAACTGGAGAAATGATTTATAAACTATGTAATGTTAAAATGCTGTTTTAGTTTTGCTCATTTAAACACAATTAAAATGGAATAGAAGAATAATTTTTGGAGGGACACTTTTGAATAGAAAGTGCCAGGTTTCCAGTCTTATTTATATTTCATAAGCACGTGCTATTGCATGAATACTTGGGTTCTTCTCTTTAAGTTCCACATGGACCTGAGGTCCTTCCGTTGTTTTTATGAAATTTTGTTAGATTTTCTAGCTGAATTTAAATATAGTGGTGTCCATGATGGGAAAGTAGGTCAGCACCTCCCTGTGAGGTAAACAAAGTTGACCTGTATCATTCATTGTTCTAGCACTTCAATAGAGCCCAGAATACATTTTATATATATAAGCCTAAGAAATGACCAGAAATATGGTCATTCTGGAGAAAGCTCTCAACCATCAACTAACATCAATCAACGCAAACACACATCCTTACTTATTCCATTCAAAATTTACCTCTGATTTCTATTGTGTAATTAAAATACAAGGTATTATCTAAAACCTTAATAAAGTGGTTTAAGGTAAACATTGCTGTTTGAATAATAGTTACGATAGGCTTTGTTATTTCAGACCCTAAGATATTTCTCAATGCGGTCCTGCATTCCAAAGTCTATTTCCTTAGCCATTTTCGTTTCAACAGTTGAGCCTTATATGGTTCAGAAATCATGGTCAATGCTATTTTAGGTTATGTATTTCTGTTTTTTTTAATTTTTTAATAATTTCTTTATTGGGTAGTTTATGTATTTACATTTCAAGTGTTATTACCTTTCCTGGTTCCCCATTCTCCAACCCTCCCTCCCACTGCTTCTATGAGGATACTCCCCTCTCACCCACCCACTCCTACCTTAACACCCTGGCATCCCCCTGTACTAGGGGAAAGAGCCTTCACAGGACCAAGGACTTCTCCTCCTATTGATGCCGGACAGTGCCATGCTCTGCTACATATGAGGCTGGAGTCATGGGTCCCCCAATGTGTAATTCTCAGTTCATGGTTTATTCCCTGGGAGCTCTGGGGATCTGTTTGGTTGATATCGTTGTTCTTCCTCTGAGGTTGCAAACCCCTTCAGTTTCTTCAGTACTTTCTCTAAGTCCTCCATTGTGGTTCCTATGCTCAGTCTGATGGCTGGCTGCAAGCATCTTAATCTGTATGAGTAAGGCTCCAGCAGAGCCTCTCAGGAGACATCCATATTGGGTTCCTGTGTCAGGAAACACTTCTTGGCATCAGCAATAGTGACTGGGATTGGTGGCTGCATATGGGATGGATGCACAAGTGGGGAAGTCTCTGGTAGCCTATCCTTCAATCTCTGCTCCATTCATTGTCCCTATATTTCCTCCTGTGAGTATTTTGTTCCCCTTCTAAAAGGACTGATGCATCCAAATTTTGGCATTCCTTCTTTTTTATCTTCATATGGTCTGTGAATTGTACATGCTAATATCCACTTATCAGTGAGTGTATACCCATATGTATACCCATACCCAGAGTAGTTGGACCAGCCTACAATCCCACCAACAATGGAGGAGTATTCCTATTTCTCCACATCCTTGCCAGTATCTGTTGTCACCTGAGCTTTTGATCTTAGCCATTCTGTCTGGTGTGAGGTGGAATCTCAGGATTGGTTTAGTATTTCTTAAAACAGCTTTATCTCAACATGTAGATAATATGGATATGCATGTCTGTGAGTGGCTAATGTGGTTCTTTCAAGGATGCTCCACAGAAAATTGCAAAAGAAAATCTCTAGTATAAGGGGAAATAATGAGAAGATGGGGAAGCACTCTCAACTCAATACCAAATGCCTCTTCTAGTGTATAGAATTATATCAGTCACTCTCCTGTGGTCTTTACTGCTCTCCTCTCTTCAGCTCTCTGTACACAGTGTTACTCCTCAAAGAATAATTCAAACTATTATATAATTAAGAAGTATTACCAAGAGTATTTTCATCTCTTTTAGAAAGAAAAGTTCAAATTTAAGATAACCTAAGAGGTATAGAAATCTTAATGAGATAAATGCACGTTATATATAGGAATTATAATTAGCATATTAAATCTTATGGACTATCATTGAGGATGGAGCCAGATGGAAGTTAATAATGAAGGTGAAATCTGGCAAATGGCTATCTATAGAATGTTCAGAATATTTGTACCACCACACATCCTCCATTCATTCTGAGACTGTTGCAGTTGGCATTAATTCAAATAACTCTTCTCTTTTCTATTTTCATGTACCAGCTAACAATCAATTAGAAAATACATAAGCTTTTGTTGAGACATGTGGTAGACATAATTTGTCCATCATTACAGCATGAACTAGTCATTGTCTTCCTTCTGATAATTTGAATAGACTTCAGGTACTGATTCAGCAGAGGCCTGAGGAGAAAGCTTGTGGGTCT